>NC_135487.1:126973616-127273616 GCF_052094955.1 Ictidomys tridecemlineatus | reverse complement strand
GCCCAGGAAACCCTGGCGGCAGGGACCACATCTGAAAGATCCCTGAGAGAGAAAGTAGAGTCGGGAAAGAGGCTGGGGCCACCAGGTGCCCTGGACTGGCACTGCCCTCCCTGAGGGTATAGCACCTGCCCTCACAGCCAACAGGGCATATTAGTTTCTCCTTTAGGCTCTCAGGACAATCTTTCAAAGTAGATAATAGCCCCATTTTTCAAATAAGGAAGCTTGAGAAGGTTAAATAACTTGCTAAAAGTCCCTGCTGTTAGAGGCAGTAGGGTCCCTGTGAATACGGACTCTGTAGAACCCCAGGGAAGGAGGAAGAGAGCAGGAGATTTGACGATGGGTCATACATTTCTAACACCACCCCTGGAGACAGGTGTTCAGCTCACCATGGTGTTGGTGCAGATGGAGTTTGGGTCACAGCCACCATTGTTACCGTCGTTGCATTCATCAATGTCATTGCAGACCTGAAGGGACAGACTTTGGGTGGAACCAGACCAAGGGTAGTTCTCCGCAAATACAGGAGAAGGCATTGGTGTGGCCTTATCATGAGCATTAATAAGTCCAGACCCCAAGCCAATATAAAGCCAGCCTCACCCCATTTATCACCAGTGTCCCATGTCCCACCCAGAATCCCCTTCTCTAGACAGACTGTCCATCCTGACCTGTTTGCTGGCCCGGGCATAGTCAATTCCCACACCAGACACCCGGGTGCCCTTGTAGCCTCGAGGACAGGCCTCACAGTGGAAGCCGGGCATAGTGTTGACGCAGCTGGAGCCCGGGAAACAGGGGTCAGCGTGAGCACACTGAGGGCAAGAAAGCAGATATGAGGCTTCTCTCCAGAGAACCTCGGCCTATGATCCTGGAACCAGTGTTCCTGTTCTCTCTGCTCCACAAGCCTCCCTCTGATTTGCAATCTGTAATTGTACCCCTTGCTCAAACGGCCCTTCCACTCCCCAGCTCCTTCCATGTGGCCCTCCAGTCTTCTGCCTACCTCCCATCTCACATTTTTGCTGGTCTCTTGACTTCTAACCCCCAGATTCCTCTGCTTCCAATCAACATTTCCCCAGCCTCTTGGGCCCTTCCTGATACCCTCACCCCAATTATCTGCACCCATGTGGGCTCTGCCTCCCCCACCTCATTGATGTCATCGCAGTGGGTGCCGTTGCCCTGCAGGCCTGGGGGACAAGGCCCACAGCGGTAGCCAGGATACTCGTACACTTCCATGCAGTCCACACCTCGGAAGCAGGGGTTGGGGCTGCAGTGGGAACGCTGTTCATGGAAGCCTGGGAGGCAGGGACAGTCAGAGCTACCCAGAGATCACCAGTCAAATGGTTAGAAGGGGAAGCCAAAGCCACAGGTGGGCAGCAGAGCGGTGCCATCTGGAGCCCTCCCCTGCTCTCCCACTCACCGCACACCTGACACTCCATGATGGTGTTTCGGATCAAAGACATTTCCTTCACCTAAAAAATGGGAAGGAGTCAGCTCTCAGCATCTGCCACCCCACCCCTGGACTGGTAGCACCCTCGGCTGGCCCACCCAAACCTGGTCTCGGATATCATCCCGCAGCTCCACCAGGATCTGGTTGAAGAGGGTGAGTTGGGTGACCAGCGCCTTAGTCTGCTCTCCTGTCAGGGCCCATGTGTGGAGAGGCTCAGAACTGGGTCATCAGCCTTGAACCCTCCAAGGGCAACAAGCCACTGCTGCCCATCCCCTACCTTTGAAGACCCACCCACACCTGACTGAAGAGGACTTGGTTCCAGGCAGCTGCTCAAGCCTGGGGCCTCCTCCCCACCCTCACCCCTTCCCCACCTCATGGCCTACTCACCTAGAATGGATTGCAGTGCACTGGCCACTAGAGAGAAGAGAAGACATGGTCAGGGGGAAGGAGAAAGGCTGGTGGGAAGGAGAAAGGAAGAAGGGAACAGGGCTGGAGCCTTAGAATAAAGATGAGATACTACATAGCACAAGGGCAGAGTTGGTTAGAAAGCAGCACCAATTTTTTTGTCTTGCTTTTGGGGTGCTGGGGATGGAACCTAGGGCCTCACAGGTTAGCCACATCCCCAGCTAGCACCAGTTCTGACCCTCTAAGGGGAGTTGCCTTATAGGTAGTCAAAATCCAAATTCTTGTTGGGCACTGTAGTGTACACCTGTAATCCCAGCAACTTGGGAGGCTGAGGCAGGAGGATTGGAAGTTCAAAGCCAGCCTCAGCAAATTAGCAAGGCACTTAGCAACTCAATGAGACCCTGTCTCTAAATAAAATATAAACAAAAAAGGCTGGGGATGTGGCTCAGTGGTTAAGCATCCCCAGGTTCAATCTCTGGCGCACACAAAAAAATTCCCCTGGTTCTCAGGCATGGAAGTAGCAGAATGGGTCCCAGTGAGAGGCCACCCAAACCAGGACAAGGGCCCCAGTACATTCCATTTCTGCCTTCCCAAGCTTCCTCCAAGAGCTCTTCCTGTATAAGAGCCTTCGAGTATCTGTCAGAGAGACCAGGCAGATGGGCAATGCTCAGAGACACTGCTGGTAGATGGCAGTGACCACGAGGACCTACAAAAACCTGAAGCAAGGATCTTGGCCAAGACCAAGAAAGTGCCTTCCTCCCCGTTGTCTTCCAGGGATCCTCAGAATTGGACCTCTCTTGGGTCATGGTACTTTTCTGGCCTAGGCTGGGTGACCTGAACAGGGACACCTGTTTTTTTTTTTTTTTACTCAAACTTCCCATATAGGAGATCATGGAGTTGAGGGTAAAAGATTGGGTCAGAAGTCCCAGGAATAGATGAACCAAAGGAATGGGTGTTAGGGGAAAGGAAATCAGAAGGACAGAGTCACTGGAAACCTCAGAACCCATGGCCTCATAATAGGAGTCTCTGTTACCTGCACTGTGGATGGATTCGTCCCCTTGGAATGGACATTCACTCAGGGCTCCTACACGGGCCATGGACCCCCCCAGAATGATTTTCATTGATTCCACAAAGCCCTGGGGGGGGGGAGAGGACAGCAGGTAAAGTAGTTCTACTAATTCCTCCCCCCACTGGTGCAGACTGTCTCCACACAACTTGGAGGGTCTTTCCTGCTCACCTGCATCCTCAAATAAGCCTTCTGTCCGGTCCTAATCTCCAGCCCACTGACCTCTGCTGGAGGAATGGGGGCCAGTGCTGGGAGGCCGGCATGTTGGTCACCCAGTTTGCAGTCCACGTAGAGCTGCAAGCCAGGGCTGGGTCGGGAGGGACCTCGGAGTCGCAGGAGAGCTGTGTGTGTGCGGCCATCAGCCAGGCCTGCTTGCTGTAGGTTCACTGCGTGGACTTTGCCATCTTCCCGCTGGTACCGCACCAGTACTGCCCGGGAGGGGAGGTCAGTACGGGCACTATCCCCCATCCCCTGGGTCCCACTGAGCCGTGGATCAACTCTTCTGGACACCACATCTCTGGGGTTACCATCCCTAAATCAGCTATATATATCTCAACACTTTGCGCATAATAGGTATACAAACAAATGTTTTCAAATTGGTTCAGAGACAAGGACTTTCTTAGTCTTCAGTGCATCATATCAACCTATCCTCCACCAGGATGGCAGCTAGTTCTATACCCACTGACCTGTCCAGGGATCTGAGGGATTTCTGTCACTGCTGGAGCACAGAGATGTCTCATCCTCTCTCTGGGAATCCTTAAGTACAGCCTCCCATACTTATAAATACCAGACCTCACCTTGCTATTTGGGCACCTGACCTCCTGATTTACTATGCATTCCATAACCCCTACTGTGCCCCTTGGTGCCTGGCCACAGCCTGATGGAACCATGGTTCCCAGAGGAGGTCAAGAAGAATTAAGAGGCACCTGATGTGGGGATGAGGGAGAGCGCTCAAGGGAATCACTGCTGCAGAAAAGAAGATGCCCACCAGTCACCTTTGTTGATCTTGCCCACAACAGAGGCCTCCAGCCATCGCGTGTTGTCTTGGCGAGAGTAGAGGCCAAAGAGGACACCACCCTGCTTAGGGGGCAGGCGGAAGGTGGACAAGAGGTAGATGTCCCCAGCAGTGAGTAGAGCTGTCCGGATCTTCTCTGCCACAGCTACCATTTGCCGGGACTCACCCAGAGTCAGCAGGTCAATTACTGGCCAGGCAGGGGTTATCAAGGTCAGAAGAAGAGTCAAGTGCTAAGATCTGCCTTCTCCCCTGAGCCCTCAGGGGTGGGGCATCCCTAGTTACCCACCACCACACCACCAAGCAGTGTAACTCCACCCTTTTGTTATTAGAGGACAGCCAAGGCAGTGAATCTTTCCTTCCTTCATTATTGCCTGTTACCTCCCTCTGGGAACCTGCAGAGCTGAGACTCACTTGGAAATAAACCATCCCACAAACTTGAGATGCCCCCACCAGGTGGCGCAAGGGAGACGCTGTGCTGGTATGAGGCAGGAGTGGCACCTGGTGCCCACAGCGCAGAAATGGGAGGCAGCTTCTCTTTCCACTGCTGGGTCTGGCTCATTCCACACCCTGGTCCACCTCCTCCCATCCTGGGGACTCGGCACACTCATCTGGATAAGAACAGCTGCCCACTGAGGGCTCCCCCACCCCCCAGGGAATGTAAGACCCAGCTCTTCTGCCTCCTGTGTCCTGGCCAATCTGTGGTTTCCCCTCCAGCCAGTAAAGAATCTTTGCCTGTGTCATCTGCTCCAGCTACCTCTCCCACACCCATCAGGCCCATCCCACCACCAGACCTCCGGGAGAGCCTAGACCTCTCAGTCCCCACCCCCACCCTGACTTTCAGCAGCCAGGAGCCCAGGGAGAAGGGAAAGGATCCTCACAGTGCACCAACCTTCAGGCTGCTCTCCCTGACCCTTGGGGTGCCTGTGGATGCTCTAACAACCCAGCCAAGCAGTCCTAACAACCCGCTCCTGAGTCCTTGGCTCTGGCCTCATGCCTAATCCTGGCCAGTTCCCACTCGCACAATCTCTGGTACCCACTCCTTTCCACCAGGCCATAATTTCACCAACTCTAGGCAGTGGAACTCTCCCGGGGCTCAATTTCAGGACTCTCCCCTTGCCCACAACCTCCCGCTACCTGTGCTGCGGGCAAATAGAGAGGAGACAGGAGAGAGGAGTCTAGGAGGATGGAGACAGGCTTACCCTGCAGATCCTGACTAGCGGATGCGAAAGAGCAAAGGAGGAGAAGAGCCAGGGCCCCCCGAAGTTTCTGCGTCTCCATGCCGCTCAGCCGGTTCACTACCCCTGGCAGGCAGGCGGCTGGGAGGGGAAAGGCTAGGCGGAGAGAGCAGGAGCGGGGGGCGGAGGGACGGAGGGGGGAGTTGTAGGGGGGGCCAGCAGGCGGGTGAGGGGGGGCTGAAACAAAGAGCTGCCAATCACCCTGGAGGCATCACCAGCTCCGGGAACCAGGGGCACTGGGAGAGTCCTGGAGGCCTCCCTGCCTCTTGGTACTCCCTAATGGTCCTCGCCCCCAGGTGCCTCCCTGTCCTCTATATCCCGTTATTGGGGGCCTCAACAAACAGCCCTACCGAATGCTACTGTTTTCTGGAAGCCACAGTTGGGGAAGGCAGGAACCCCTGGCATGGGCAATGCCAGTGGGCAGAAGAGGACGCCAAAGGGAGTGGCCGAAACTAGCTTGTTATAGTGCCCAGTGGATGCCCACATGGCTTGAAGCTTGCTGCTCTGGCGGAGCAAGTGCTCTTTAATTATTAGAGTGTGTGAGTAGGGGGGTTTCATGATGTGTGCCCATCCCTCCATTTCCCTCATTCCTAGGAAACTTGGGAGTTTGGGAGCTCCTAATGATAACTGAACGAGGTCTAAAACAGTGGTCAGTGAGGTCGAAGACAAGAAATCAGAAGAAAGGCACCACAGAATGGAGGTAGAAAACCCGGGGACAAGGACAGGGGTGTAGCTCAGTAGTAGAGATCTCGCCCAGCATGCTGAGGGTCCTGGGTTCAATCCCCAGCACCGCCAAGAAAGAAAGTCAGGGGAAAGGCCAGCAGCACCCGAGGACCAGACTGAAGAGTCCTGTGGGTGCTAGCAGACGGGCCGTGACCCGGATGAAGCCGAGGGGCGCCTGGGCTCTCGTCACTAAGGCAACAGCCCGCCAGCCCCACGTCCCCTCCCCCCACCAGGCCCCAGCCGGCCTCGGCTCCGGCCGCGCCACCGCCCGTGTTTTGTTTCCAAGGCGACGGGCGGCGCAGGGCCCGCTCCAAACATAACGCGCTGTGGAAAACATGCGGCCCGGGGGACCCCCCCGCAGCCCCAGTTCGGGGCCGAGCCTCGCGGGGCTCGGGAGCAGGCCAGGCCACGTGCAGTCTGGCAGGAGCCCCCAGGACCCGGCCGGGCGCACAAGATCTCCCTCTCCTAGGCCCGCCGCGCCTCCGGGAACGCGGGGCTCCGCGCGGCTGAGGCGCCGGGACTCTCCGAGGCGCGCCTGGCCGGCAGCCCTGCCCCGCTGCCTGGGCCGCCTTTGGATGGGCGGGCGGCAGCCCTCCGCCGAAGCTCGCGGCTCCGCCTCCCGCCAGCGGGCCGCCTCTCCGACCCGGGGAAGCCGCGCCTCCCCAGGGGCCTCCCTCCCCCGGCCCCCCGCCCCGATCCTCCGGAGGGGCGGCGGGGGGCGGGTCCGGGCAGGGGAGGGCAGAAGCTCCCGGGGAGGTGCTTCCGGGACAGAGGGCGTGCAAGATGGCGGCGCCCATGGAGCTGTTCTGCTGGTCAGGGGGCTGGGGGCTGCCGTCAGTGGACCTGGATAGCCTGGCCGTGCTGGTGAGGAGTGGCGCCGGCGCCCTCTGCTGCGCCCTTGAAGAGTGGGGAGGGGGCCCGAACTAGCCCAGCGTCTGAACCTGGCCAGGGCTCGCCAGTATGGGGCGCCGTGGGGGAAACTGAGTCAAAGAGCATACTTGGCCGATGTGGGCTCAAGCGCCCCACGCCACAGTCGCCTAGGAGTCGTGTTGCAATGGAAAGAGGCCTGATTGAGGGTTCAGGAGATGGGGTCCAGTCCTTGTTTATCCATCCTCTGGCTGTGTGACCTTGGGGCAATCCCTTCCGAACGATCTCGGGGATCTTCAGCTTTCCATTCCTGTCTTTTCAGTCCCCCTTTCTCCCTCTTTCTCATAAACAGCAATTATTGCTTGTGGGTCCAGACAGCCCACAGCCAGACTGTAGAGTTTTGGAATCAGACAGACTTGGTTCACTACACTCATTTACTTTGTGATTTTAAAAGCTTGTATTAGACTTCTTCCAAACGCATAACATTGCCATGCAAAGAAATAAGACTTGGCCACTCCCTTCAAGTTATTGGCAGAAAGGAAATAAGTTTAATAAAATATTCTGTTGTAAAACGTAAGATATGTGGGTAGAAAGAGACCACCAAAGAAGGATGTGGTGGATGCTTCCAAGAAGAGGGATACTATTTAGAATCTTCCAAGGATAAGTGTCTATCAGATTGATGCAAGAAGGGAGATAGAGGCAAGGATTTTCCTAGCTGACTTGTAATCATCCACATGTCCATAATCTCTGAGCTCTGTTTTACCTAATTGTAAAATAGTAATGACTACCTCTTTTTTTGTACAAAGGTGCTAAGCATAGGGCATGGCCCATATGGTATTCTGTGAACAGCTCTGTTCTTGGTTCCCCCGTGAGGCCATGGGCCTGAACTCGGTGCTTTCTGATTCCTTCCCTGCAGACTTATGCCAGATTTACTGGTGCTCCACTCAAGGTACACAAGATCGCCAACCCTTGGCGAAGCCCTTCAGGTATCCAGTCCCTAGGGGATAAGGAAGGGAGTGTGCAAGGGGAGGAGCAGGAAACAGGCAGTAATGTAGTACAAATACATATGAATAAGCAGTTAAGGATCTGGTGGGCATACTTCTTTCTCAATGTCAGGAACTCTGCCTGCCCTTCGGACCACTCATGGAGAAGTCATCTCAGTACCACACAAGATCATCACCCACCTTCGAAAAGAGGTAGGTGGCTTGAATGGGGGTCTGCAAATGAGAGAAGTTCAGTCAGTTCAGTGCAATATTAATTTATTGAGCACCAGACATATGCCAACCTCAACACAGATGACCCAGAGCATCAAGGAGCACACATTCTGATGAGGAAGACATACATTGTCACTGTGATGTAGTAAAAACAGAGATTAAGCCCAGAGCACCATGGGACCATCCAGGGGCATAGTTCCTTCTGCAAACTGGGCAGGGAAGGAGAGAGGCATAGATTGATAACACATGGAAGAGAAAAGAGAGTAGCATTTGGCTCTGATGAGGTCCTCAAAAGTGGGACTCAAAAGTACTTCTAAGGGTTACATCTCTGTTTTTAAGCACTAGTTTGGGCTAGATATGGGGCTTAGGATGAACAAGGCTTGGAGTCAGGACAGGGAATTAGAATATTGCAAGAAGAATAAGAAACTGGGTGCAGTGACAGGCCTGTTATCTTAGCAACTCAAGAGGTCAAGGCAGGAGTTTCATAGGTGCAGGGTCAACCTGGACAATTCAGCAAGACCCTGACTCAAAATAAAAATAAGCTGGGGATTTTGCTCAGTGGAAGAGTGCTTTACCTAACATGCATAAGATCCTGGGTTCAATCCTCAGCGCTGCAATAAATAGATAAGTAAATAAAAGGGCCAGGGGTCTAACTCAGTGGTAGATTGCCCCTGGGTTGAAATTCCCAGTACTGAATGGGAAAAAAAGAGTGGGAGTTCTAGGCAGTGTTCTTTACTCTTACTCTGTCATTGACTCTTGATCTGAAAGCTGCTTATTTATAAAACTAGAGGATTTGGGCTGGGGATGTAGCTCAATTGGTAGAGTGCTTGCCTTGCATGCACAATGCCCTGGGTTCAATCCCCAGCACCAAAAAAAAAAAAAACCCCACAAAACACCTAGAGGATTTAATAAGCATGCTCTTAAAAGAGTTCTAGCCTGGTTCTAAACAGAACACTTTGTCAGAATGGGACCCTTTTTCTCATTTGTACTTTCTCAGGTAAATTGTTGGGGAATGAGTGGAAGCTTGAGAGGCTTGGAGAAATAAGATCTAGATAAAAGCCAAATTTCCTGTCAGGGCCTGGGCCACTGCCCTGATTCCTTATGTATGAACTGAGCTTTTCCAGATTCCAAGAGTTTCTCCTGAATTATTTCCTAATAGCCATAATGAGAGAAAGAGATTACTATCCTGATTCCACAGGGGAGATACTGAGGTCAGAGAGATTTAAGGATCATGCACAAGAGGGTATGCAGGGACAAAGTTTACTCAGGATATGGAGGGGGGTGATTAGAGGCTGAAGCTTGGGAAGGCAGAGCAGGTTAGACCTGGGGGAGCGGGTGGAATGCGTGTGTGGTGGTGGTGGTTCCAAGGCCATGGAGTGAAGTGGAAGAAGTAGTCAAAGCTGGGCTGTGAGGGAACAAGCCAGGGGGTGCTGAGCATGATGAGCTCGCTGGGACCAGGGAGTGTGGAATGGCATCCCCTATTCCTGAGGCATGGGCTAAGGCCAACCTGCATCTGATCTCCACTCAGCTAGCTTTGTGGTGTCTGGATCGGTGAGGTTGCTGTTAGAAAGTTGTCGTCAGCAGGCGTGCTGCCAGCTTTCCGTGGAAATTCTGGGAGCTGCTCCTAGTTTGTGGCTGGGCCTTCCTTCCTCCCCCCAATGGGCGCAGGACCTTGACGGCCAGCAGGCTCCAAGGCCCAGGCTTTCTGCCAACAGCAACAGGCTACCGGCTGGGCCCAGGCAAGGGGGCCTCAGTGGGAAAAGCTCCTCGTTGTACCTCGCTACACTCAGAGGCCAGTGAGGGAGGGTACTATCCCTTCCCTGTTTGGGAAGTACCCATGCAACCCCCCAGTGTCTGCCTCATGGGTATTTCTTCAACAGAAGTACAATGCCGATTACGATCTGTCAGCCCGGCAAGGGGCAGACACCCTGGCCTTCATGTCTCTCCTAGAGGAAAAGCTGCTCCCAGTGCTGGTGAGTGCGCCCAGATCTCTCTCCTAGCACTAGTGGCCTTATGGGGGAGGTGGTCATGCCACACCCACAGGGAGACACAGAGCAGCATAGGCTGAGTCAGGACGGTGCGTTGGTTTAGCCTTCCTTTTCCTTCTTGCTTACCCAATCCAGATACATACTTTTTGGATAGACACCAAGAACTATGTGGAAGTGACCCGGAAGTGGTATGCAGAGGCAATGCCCTTTCCCCTCAACTTCTTCCTGCCTGGCCGCATGCAGCGGCAGTACATGGAGCGGCTACAGCTGCTATGTGGGGAGCACAGACCTGAGAACGAGGAAGAACTGGAGAAGGAGGTAGCTCTGGGACAAGGGGCTGTTGTATGACATGAACCCCAAGGACGATGGCCAGGAAGGGAGTGCCCAGGAGGGGAGGTGGTACTGTTTCCACAGCTGCAGCCTACCTGCGTTCTCCCTACAGCTGTACCAAGAAGCTCGGGAGTGCCTGACCCTTCTCTCTCAGCGCCTGGGCTCTCAGAAGTTCTTCTTTGGAGACGCGTGAGTCTGATTCCAGTGGTGTAATGGGTGGCTTAGAAGAAGATGTAGAGGCTGGGGCTAGGGCTAGAGTGGGCTCAGGCTCTGGCCAAGAGATCCTCAGGACAGACACTGGCTCTGGTGATAGTAGGGCTGTGTGTGGGGCTGAAGCCTCCTCCGTGGTATAGGAGGGTGGGGTGGGAGGACAGCCAGGCACAGGAGGGGCCGGCAGGGCTGTAGGGCACTCAATGTGCCCTTTATGCAGCCCAGGGATAGAGCCCCATTCAGGGCCAGGCTGGCGCCACCTGGGGAACCCTCCCCATTCCCAGGTCTAGAACTTTGTGTCCTGGCCTCCTGTGGTGGCCTCCCTGCTTCCCAGAGCCCACTTTTCAAGGCTGACTCTTCCTCTAGCTCCACTTTGACCCCTTTGTCCAGTGGTCCCCCTCCATCTCACCTTCTTCCTCTCTCCAGCCCCGCCTCCCTGGATGCCTTTGTCTTTAGCCACTTGGCCCTGCTGCTGCAAGCCAAGCTGCCCAGTGGGAAGCTGCAGGCCCACCTGCGGGGGCTGCATAACCTCTGTGCCTATTGTACCCACATCCTCAGCCTCTACTTTCCCTGGGACGGAGGTAAGGGGCAGATGGGAGGAACAACCCTGGAAGAGGGGGCCAGGATCCAGGATCCCCTGCCCACCTTCCTCCTCTGCCCTTCAGCTGAGGTGCCACCCCCACGCCAGACACCAGGAGGCCCAGAGACTGAGGAGGAGCCATATCGGCGTCGGAACCAGATACTGTCTGTGCTGGCAGGCCTGGCAGCCATGGTGGGCTATGCTTTGCTCAGTGGCATTGTTTCCATCCAGAGGGCAACGCCTGCCCGCACCCCAGGCAGCCGGGCCCTGGGCATGGCTGAGGAGGATGAAGAGGAGTGATTTGTCCTCATGCTCCTAGGACTGATTTTTCTACTATCATGCATTCCAGAGGCCCCTTAGCCTCCCCACTATTGGTATAGCCAGAAATGGGGTACTGCCCCAAGAATAAAGCTGCTCACACTGACTGCAATCATTCTCTCCTTTAAGGGAAGCCCATTTTCCTAACATGTGCCATGGGAACATCTGAGTGCTTGAGCCTACCCACGGCTCTTGGCTCCTGCCCTAAGGCTGACAGTGCTTCTTCACCAGCTCACTCTTGCATCTCCAGGAAAGACAAATAGTACCTAGCTTGGGTCTAGCTTTCCTAGTCTCTCCTTTCCCTAACTCCCACTCCATCTGTTTTAATACACACACAGTGAGCTCACCCTGGGTCTAGGCCCAGTTTCCACAGGAGCCAGCACACAGCTAACACAAGCGTGCCGGGTGGGGGGACACTAGGGTTTCCTGAACTTTCTCTAGGAGCCTCAAGCCCCTGGCACCCACTGGAGAGGAGAGTGAGTCACCCAAACCACTGCCCAAGGGCTTACATCACTATAAGGTCACCCCAGCCCTGCTGTGCCCTCTTTAGCCATAGACAGCATGTGAGCTGACTCTGTCCCTTTAATGCTCATGCTGAACCCAGGTCCTTGCTTGGGTATCTGCTCCATCACTGGCGACGCCACAGGTAGGTATGAATGGAATAGCCAGGTGAGATGGTCTCCAGGGAGCCCACGGCAGGATCCTTGATGGTAAAAGGCACATCCTTCGAGGACCTGGGGAGGAGAGGAGAAGCTGAGTGTGAGTCGACTGAGGCCCACCACCCGTCCCAGCCAATCCTAGACCTGCTCTCACCCTTACCGGTTTAGCACAACCACAACTGCAGAGCCATCAGGATGCATCAGTGCCACTGTTTCCAACTCGGTCTTCTCACTGGCCTCTAGTCCAACTCTTTGGGAGCCTTCAGGAATGAACTTGCTAAATATGAGAACAGGCATCATCAGGGACCTCAGCCAAACCTCGCCTAAGAACTCAGCCACCCAGTCCCCACCCCACCCATAAGTCCTGCCCAAACTCTGCCCTAACTCTATAGGCCTAGAGCTGTACTGCTGGGCCCTGACCCTGACCTCCTGCATCCCCGCCCCAGCATCAGGCACCCAGGGGTTGTGTGTGTCTCTGATGCCACCTAGTTGCTTCCTGCCTACGTGGTGCAAGAGAGGATGGGCGTGTCTCCCAGTGTTGCCACCCTAAACGCCTTCCTGCTCCCTCCTGGTATGGAGTGATGTAAGCCCAGCACGGGTGATGATAGGCCTTGTGTGGAATGGGGGCACCCACCCTGTACTCGCCTGAAGTGGCCCAGGTGGTAGAACATGGGCTGTTTGTAAAACACATCTTTGGCAATGTCTACAATGATGGGGCTGTCCACAAAGTTGCGGACCCAGTTGGGCCCCCCTTCAGGATTCAGGGCAAAGTTCCAGTCGGTCCAGCCAGTCACGTGATAAAGGAGATTCTGGAGTAAGGACAAGAGCAAAGGAAAAAAGGCTCAACACAGAGGGAGCTGGGGACCTTGAGTGGCTCAGCCCTATGAGGGGGAATCCTGTCTCCTTAATTGTTTTGAGGGGGGTAGTACTAGAGATTTTTTTTTTTTAAAAAGAGAGAGGAGAGAGAGAGAGAAAATTTTTAATATTTATTTTTTTAATTACGTCGGACACAACATCTTTGTTGGTTTGTGGTGCTAAGGATCGAACCTGGGCCACACGCATGCCAGGCGAGTGCGCTACCGCTTGAGCCTCATCCCCAGCCCGGTACTGGAGATTGAACCCAGGGTAGCCTACCGTCAAGCTACATCCTAACTCTTCTAATTTTATCTCACTAAGTTTCCAGAGTGGCCTTGAACTTTCCCTCCTCCTGCCTCAGCTTCCCCTGTAGCTGGTATGACAGGTGTGCACCATCAGGCTCGGCTCTCTCACTAGAGGGGTTTACGAAGATGGAGGCATTTCAAGGGAAGCTGAGAAACTGGAGGCAGGGCCCTGAGTATATGCTAAAGGGTGATGAGATGTGAAGGAAAAACAGAATAGACTCAATATCCCAAAATTGCCCCAGAGGCCAAGATGGCAAGGAGGGCTCTCGATCTTTGGTAAGGGGTTAGAGATGTCTGCTTTGCAGGATGGGAGACAGGGGCTCACCGTGATGATGCTGTGACTGTACTGCATTCCTCGATCCCAGGAGCCTAGGCGCACACTCTGCTCCCAGAACTTGGAGCCCACACAGGCCTCTGAGGCAAAGAGCGTCATGTTCGGGAACAGCCGGTGTGTCGCCCCCAGGGTGGATTTTGCTGGAGCCAGGAAGTCCAGATACCAGTGTACAGCAATCCCATGGATGTACTTGGCTGCCTCTGGGTCTGCCAGTACCTGCACAGGGAAAGGGGAAGACGACTGGGGAAGAGGAGCCACTGACACTGAGCCTGCAGAGAGGGTTCTGGAAGAGGAACTAGAAGTCCTGAAAAATGGGATTAAGAATCAACCACGGGGTCCTGGATGTCTGATGGGGCTGGTGGCCTCGACACCTGGACCCAGTCCAGAGTACTACAGAAGTCAAGAGTTGGGGCAGGGAAGGCAGTCTTAAGTTTGGAGCCAATCATTTGGATGGCATATTTGGGGGTCACTGGGACACCCATGGAGGTATTGGGCCTTACCACCTGTGCCCAGCGGGGCAGCAAAAGGCGTTGATCATCTAGCATGAACAGCTGGACATCACGGTGAGTACTGTTGGCAAGGGCTGGACCCAAGTCACGGGCAATGAAATCTCGCTGGTGTTCAGCAGTGAAGCCCAGGCATTGGAAGGGGTACCCACTGATCAGCCCTGCAGAAGGCTCATTCTCAGCCGTCACCGCCCAGAACTTTAACCCGTACGCAGCATAGGCATCTAGAAACCTGGGAGAAAAAGGGCATGAGCAATCATGGCCAAGAAATTAGACCAAGACCCTGGGGAATGAGAACCCTGACCAACAGGCCTGAGTCTGCAAGATCCAGAAGGTAGGAATATAAGCTGAGCAGAGTCAGATCTGGAAGTGGAAGCAGGTAGAATTGGAACATAGACCAAAGTGTCCAAAGGGTGGGTTGGTTGAGGCTCCATGGCCTTGATGATCCCTTACTTGACAAAGTACTTGGCCCAGGTCTGGTGGTAGATATCCCCTGGGTGACCCTTGAGTGACCCCTTCCCATTCACTGCCCCATTGGTCTTGAGCCAAGTGGGTGATGTCCAGGGACTGGCGAAGAGTGAGACAGGGCGATGGGCCAACTTCAGGGCTTGGTGAATCAGGGGTATCTAAAGACAAAGGTAGTGAGGAGAGAGATACCCAGAGCTGGGACACAGACTAGCCCAACCAGTGCTTCAGGTCCAGCCATCAGCTCCCACCCTCCCAACCCCAGGACAAAACAGACCGCAGGGGAAGGTTCCATGTCTGCAGATAGCCCTCACTGGACCTTCTCAACCCCCAGACATTGATGCATCTTTAGGGCCTGAGACAGTGAGAATGCCCACCTTGAGTTTGATATCTTCTTCTGCAAGGCTGAAGTTGTGCAACTGGAAGTCATCGGGGGTGTCGGCATAGGTGTATGTGCTAATGGAAAAGTCACAGCTGGCCATGGGTACCCGGATGATATTATACTCAATTCCTGCAGAAAAGGATGAGTAAGATATGGAAGTTGAGATCATCAACGGGGCCAAAGGGAACTTGCGCCCCTAATTAGGAACCTTGGAGGTCAGCACCTGGGTGAAACATGTCCTTCTCAGCCTGGGAGTCCCCAGGCACTTAGAGTTTGACATGGCAATCTTATTTATATTGGCATGAAGAGAGGAGCCAACTGTCAGGGAAGGGTGAAAAAGTACAAGGAAAACTCAAATGTGTCTATTGCATAATGTCACTTGCCCTCTCCACCCTTCACCTTCTGTTGAGAAGTAAGATTTGAGCAGCAAACTCTGGGCAGAGGGTGACAGGGCAAGTATGTTCAGAGCAGCAGCATCTGTCATGGCCCCTCCAAACCCTTTCACTTTCTGGAACTTCTCTTCTGGCTTCAGGGTCAGTAGCAGCCCTAAGGACACACATAGGGAAGGAGGGTTGTCAGTCACAGGGGAGAAACGGTAGTGACCACTGTTACAACTTGGCTCCAGGTAGACCCAGCCTGGCTTGGGGATGAGGGCATGTGATTACCTGTGCCTGTGTGATTGGTCTGGAAGGTCCCTGTACTCAACTCCATCCGACGTCCGCTACGCGTACTCTCATAGCGGCTGAAGGTACCAAGGGCAGGGAAGGTCAGGGGGTCAAGGGAGTCACAGTAGGTGGCATTGCAGACACAGACCACTGAGCTATAGCCGAAGCTTTTAGGGATGCAGGGGCGGGCACCTGGAACGGAGGGGCACAAGCAGAGGCAAGGGCCAAAGGAGGCGGATGAGGAGAATGGACATGCAGGCTAAGAAATTAACGTCAGTTTCAAAAATCCCCTCACTGTGCCCCCACCTCAAGGCTGGTCTCGGTCGTTCAGGAGTTTATCTTGCACCTTCCGAAAGCCTCCCACCTACATACCAGAAGACTACCAAAGGACCAGGAGGCTGGGAGCGCCTCAGTGCCCTCCTCCCCTCTTGGATTCACTTACCTGATGCCCAGGACACTGCCTGAAGCAGAAGCAATCCTGTGAGGCTGGCAGCCATGACTACCCTGCCCGGGTGCTTTGGGCCCACCTGAGAACGGAATGAGAAACGGCTAGGAGGCAAGCCCCTCTCTTCCTGTCAGCTACTCCCCAGAGTTTGACTGCCTCTGGGTGCCCCCAGCCTAGTCTCCCACCTTTATTAAGGAGGGGACAAGCCAGGTGCGGTGAACACCGCTGTAATCCCAGCGGCTCAGGAGGCTGAGGTGGGAGGATCACAAGTTCAAAACCAGCCTCAGCAAAAGCGAGGCACTAAGCAACTCAGTGAGACCCTGAGGGCTGGGATGTGGTTCAGTGGCCGAGTGACCCTGAGTTCAATCCCCAGTACCAAAAAGAAAAAAAAATAAGGAGGGGACAAGGCCCACAGACACCTGGGTGCAGCCCTCCCTGCAATCCGATGCTGGTGACAGCTCTTTGCCCTCCAAAAACAAGGACTGTCTTCACTCTCTTCCTGCCCATTTCTACCTTAACCCCTCCCTCCATATGTGTTTTTCTCAAAGAACCCTGATGACCTGGGTTCAAAGAGAGCCTGCCATTCATCGAATTCCACAGCCTGATGGCCAGGATTTCAGAAGCAGCATGACAAGACCAATGGAGACCTATGGCTCACTCACCTCTTTAAAATGACTTGAAAACTCCATCACCTCACAGTCACTGGATAAGAAGACCTCAGGAGTTCCACACTCTCAGAGGGATAGAGGATCCACTAAATAAAAACAAGGATTCAGATTATCTACTGCAGCTATAGGAACTGGGCTAGCCCTGCGGGTTAATTCCGGCAATGTGAAGTGGATGGGTCATGTGATGACTAAGGGAGCGTCACATGACACAGGAAATGAGGCAATCGCGGCCATATTTGTAATGGGCAGTGGACTTCTGGGCTGTTGAAATTATACACTTTATAGAACTCTGGAAGGTATGAGTGTATGACAACTCTGAGAACAGCCTGGAACAAAGTTTTCAGTAAAAAACTGGGTAATGGATCCCAAATCCCAAAGAAGGGAGATTACAACAGGCACACCTTGAGAAAGATTTAAATGATACTGATAAGGGTTGGGTATGTAGCTCCCTAAGAGAGTGGTTGCTTGGCATGTGGAAGACCCTGGGTTCAGTTCCCAGTGGAGGGATATCTGTCCCTCCACATACCACACACACACACACACACACACACACACACACACACACACACACTGCTAATAAAATGACTCTAATAAAAAGAGGCTCATCCCTGTAATCTCAGCAACTCAGAAGGCAGAGGCAGGAGATCACAAGTTCTAGGCCAGCCTCAACAATTTAGCGACACTCTGTCTCAAAATAAAAAAGGGGACACCGCTCAATGGTAAAGCACCCCCGGGTTCAATTCCCCATGTCAGCCCAGAAAAATAAATTAAAATAAATAAAATATGAAAAAGGCTGGGATGTAGCTCAGTGGTGGTAGAGCACCCCTGGGTTCAATCCCCAGTACCACAAATTTTTTTAAAAATAGAACAAGAAGAGGCTCACTGTGCAAAATACTGAGGCTCCATACATGTTTAATACAGGCTTTGCCCCAGAAGGACCCATGAGACACCAAAGCAGACACAGATATTTTGAAAGGCAGAAATGGTAACAAGTTTGCTTGGAGAGTTCCCCGGGATGAAGAGGGACTCTTCCTGAATAGGGATTTATCCAGAAAGTCTTCATGGAGAATCTAAGGGGAGTCATTAACCAGTGAAGTGCAGGCGTGGGACCTAGCACTTGGGTGGCATGACAGACAGGAAGTGGTTGGCACTGTACCTCTCATGGCTTCCCTTCTTCTATCATCAGATGCAGATTATAATAACCGCTCTTCCTTTCTATAGGACTGGGAGGTTGGTGAAGGAGTTCAGAAACTGGAATGCGCTGTACAAAGCTGTACCCTCTGCCAGGCACGGTGGCACACACCTCTAATCTCAGCGACTTTGGAGGCTGAGGCAGGAGAATCTCAAATTCAAGACCAGCCTCAGCTGGGGCTGGGGATGTGGCTCAAGCGGTAGCGCGCTCGCCTGGCATGAGTACGGCCCGGGTTCGATCCTCCAGCACCACATACAAACAAAGATGTTGTGTTGCCTCCTGAACCACATCAAATCGTCTTAGTGGCAGTGACACATGTAATACCACCTGGCTAACCCCAGCTCTCTGAGTTTCCTCACCTGTAAATGGAGGCAATACCACTGTCTCATTCACAGAGTCAGTGAGATAAGCCCAGTGCCTGGGGCTTAGTAGGTACTGGGAACTACTTATTTGTTATATGAGTGGTTTTTTGTTTTTTTTTTAATTATCTCACTGAAGCCTTTCCAAGGCTCATCATTTCCTCTCCTAGCTTCTGTATCTGTAAGTATAGTTCTGTGAGATGAGCAGGGTTTGAATCCTGGCTCTGCCATTAATGCTGGCAGTAAACTACTTAGTCACCTTAAACCTGTTTCTTGTCTATAAAAGGGGAGTGATAACTGCTGCCTGATAGGATTATTGTGAGGTTGAATGTGATAATATATATCTAGTACACTGCTTGGCACGAAATGTTGTAACAAGGTAGGCCTGTGTTTATGGAAGGAACTCGAATTCCTTGAAGGAAATGCCTTACTCATTCTAGGTGGCTTCATATCCTTGTAGACTGCCTGGCACAGGGATGGTTGCCAAGTCCCTGAATTGAACTGAACTACCTGCGTGACTAGGGCAGTATCCACCTCTTTCAGACTTCCTGCTTTTCCAGGAAGTATTGCTCAGGACTTGTTCTCAGGAGGGCAGGTAACTTCCTTCCTTCCATTTCATTCATTCCACAAAAGAAAAAGGAAAAAAAAAAATTGGCTAACTTTTCACATGAGCAGTAAGCATGCTGCTACCCATGAGCTATAATCCCCAGCCCCACTGCTGGCATATTTATCAAGTTCATTCTCCATCTCCCCTTGTCTGTCCAGTTGGGTTTGGAGTCTCCTCCCCTCTCTACAGGCCAAGTTTGAATCTTCTGTTTCTCCTTCCTCCCTCCCTCCCTCCCTTCCTTCCTTCCTTAACCCAGGGAATTGAACCTGGGGCCATTCTGTCACAGGAGCCCTGTGCCCGGAATTGTTTCTTCTTATCATCCTTACAAATTGTAAACTTTTCCCAGGGTGATTCCACCACTTCTTTCAAATTTCTCTAATAATGTGATTTGTCCTTGAGGTATTCTTATGTTATTTTTTCTGGTACTGAGAATTGAAGCCAGGGTACTCTATTATTGAGCAATAGCCCCAGCTCTTTTGAAAAGTTTTGAGATAGGATCATTTTTATTTTATTTGACTCTTTTTTTTGGTGCCAGGGATTGAACCACCCAGGGGCACGGAGCTACTGAGCCACATCCCCAGCCCTTTTGAAAAAGTTTTGAGATAGTTGCTCACAGCTTCACTAAATTGCTGAGGCTAACTTTAAACTTGTGATCCTCCTGCCTCGGCCTCTCTAGCCACTAGGATTACAGGCATGTACCACTACCGGGCCCGGCTTCAGGCTGATTTTGAATTTACAATCCTCCTGCCTCAGCCACCCAAGTAGCTGGGATTACAGTTCTATTTTATTTTCTAAGTAAAGAGAGATAGTTATAATATGGACTGTTAAACAAAATTATGGGAGGACATTGTTTTGGACTGAGACCCTGAGGCCCTGGAGTAGTTCCCAACAGATTAGACCAAGCCAAAATGGATTTATTCATACGAAATGACACATAATCAAAATGAAACTTCAAGAGTGATAGATCCCATAACACGCCAGCTTTTCCTGAAAACGGGAGATTTCAGTGTAGAGTCACAAAATAAGGAAGCCCTCTGCTTTAACCCTTACCAAAAAGTAACCTGACGTTAACTACTCTGTCTCTGTTCAGAGTTGTTTGGTTGTTTTCTTGTCTTCCCCTTACAAATCCCTCTGTTATGCTGTTGCCTAGTGAAGCCTCCCATTCTGTTTTGTAGATTGGAGGGCTGCTCTCATTATAAATCACACACAAAAGCCAATTGGATCACAAGTAAATTTGTCATAATTTTACATTTTTTTTCCAGTCCTGGGAATGCAAGCCAGGGGTGCTTTATCAGTAAGCCACATCCCCAGCCCTTTTTGGCATTTTATTTGGAGAAAGGGTCTTGCTAAGTTGCTTAGGATGATCTTGCTAAGTTGCTGAGGCTGGCTTTGAACCTGCAATCCTCCTGCCTCTACCTCCCAAGCCACTGGGATTACAGGCATACCCTACCATGCCTGGTACTCAGCCCTCTTTCATTTTTTTTTATTTTGAAACTGGGTCCTACCAAATTGCAAAGGTTGGCTTCAAACTTGTATTCTCCTGCCTCAGCTTCCTAGGTAGCTGGGATTAGAGGTGTGGGCCTCCATGCCCATGCCTCAAGGACAAATTTGTAATTTTGTCTTTTTTTTTTTTTTTAAAGTCTTAAGCCTTAGGCTTTTTTTTTTTTTTTAAAGAGAGAGTGAGAGAGGGGGACAGAGAGAGAGAGAATTTTAACATTTATTTATTTTTTCTTAGTTCTCGGTGGACACAACATCTTTATTGGTATGTGGTGCTGCTGAGGATCGAACCTGGGCCGCACGCATGCTAGGCGAGCGCGCTACCGCTTGAGCCACATCCCCAGCCCCTGTAATTTTGTCTTTTTAGGAGCATTGTGTGTTTTATTTAAGATTCCTTCTCCTTAATGATCCTCTAAATGATTGGAGTTTTCCTAAAGAATAAGAATAAAACTTTTCTACATGCATGAAGCCTGAGTTTGATCCCCAGATCTGCAAAAAGAAACCACACACACACAAAAATAAAACAACTTTTCTACAATGTTATATAATATCATCCTCTGGACTTATATTTGATTTTATGTTTGTATATATTGTAAACATGAATACTTCAAGGGCTGGGGTTGTGGCTCAGTGGGAGAGTGTTTGTTTAGCATGTGCGGGGTCCTGGGTTCGATCCTCAACACCAAAGATTTTGTGTTCAACTGCAACCAAAAATGTATTTAAAAAAAAAAAGATGAACACTTCAAGACCAAGTGAATGAAGGACAATCCTTCCCTGTGCAGGAATGTTCTGCACATTTTAGAATGCCTTTCCTGACCTCCATCCACTAAATTCTCCAGAGCCTCAGCTAAGAAAGCACACATATATTTCCAAAATGTCCCCTAGGGGGCGACTGAGAACCACTGCCAGAGGCACCTCACCTCAAACACCTAGGCCTCACTGTGGGCAACTAGGGGCTTACCAGGTGGCCATCTTCTTCTTTTTTCTTTGTACAGCGCTTTAAAAAGACAGCGAGGGGTTTCAGAGTGTAACTTAGTGTGGTAAACATGTGCCTAGCATGCATGAGGTTCAGTCCCCAGCACCCCCCCAAAAACAAAACAAAAGACAACTAGAGTATTGTCCTGGGTTTATGTGGTAGAGTAATGTCCTGGGTTTAAAACACAGAAAAAATTTTAATTAAAGACTAAGGGAGGACAACTGAGAAATAAATATAAGTGAAAAGCATTAGTACAAAAATAATTTGGCCAGGCCATGGCACATGCCTGTAATCCCAGCCACTCAGGAAGCTGAGGCAGGAAGAACAAAGGTTTGAGGCCAGCCTTGGCATCTTAGTGAGACCCTGTTTCAAAATAAAATATAAAAAAGCACTGGGAATATAGCACTCTGGGTTCAATCTCCAGTGCCAAAAAATAAAGCAACAAGAAGATGGTGGGCACAAGCCTGTAATCCCAGCAATTCAGGAAGCTGAGGTAGGAGGATCACATTTTCAAGGCCAGTCTCAGCAACTTAGCAAGACCCTGTCTCAGAAAAAAAAAAAAAAAAAAAAATGTTGTGGCTGATGGCTGCAGCTCAGTGGTAAAGTGGTAAAGTTCCCTTTACCAAACCCAAACAACAACAACAATTTAATAATTTGACTGACCTGATAATGGAGTTCTGGTCCCACTTTAACCAGTCTAGTCCTGGTACCAAGGAGTCATCTATCCAAGAGCTCTACCTCCAACCTTGTTCCCTCTGGCCAACATCATTTCTCACTTGTCCCCTTAAGAAGAAGCAATGTGGAAGGGTGTTTTAGTTTGGACACTGGAATGACGATATGTAGCATTTAAATCCTTGCTTGTTCCTTATTAGACGTGGTTTCCTAGTCCTCAAGGGTTTTCATGAGGGTTGCAGGAAACGATGCGTGTAATACTGTGTATAGCCAAGTGATCCGGCGTGTGGCTACACTGGGTGTGTCCTCTCTCACACTTTCCACACTCTACGAGCAGAGCATCTGGACCCCTTGCACTCCAGAATGGATCTTGCCAAGGTCACCAAGGATCTCTTCCTTGCTAATCTTCTGCCCTTTGTGACCTAAACTTTTAACCCGGTTGACCCTTGACTTCTCCCTTCTTGAAGCCCTACTCTGTGGGTTTGGATTCCTCCCACTTCTCCTTTGCAAGCTTCTCCTCCTTCTGTCTGTGCATGCTACATGGGGTTTTGCCCTGGGTCCTCTCTTCTCTGCATTGAGTTGGCCTGCTAGACTTCTCTTTTGGGCATCTCTTAGACCCCTCATCATGAGAGCATCTCCACCAGCCAAACCCGTTCTCTCTCTCTCTGTTCTCTCCCTCCACCCGAGCCCTTCCTTCAGAGAGTGGCGCTCATTCTTGACTTTGCCCCTCCTCCCTTTATCCTCATCCCAGCATTATTATTATTTTTTTTAAAAAGAATTCTGAAGCCTCCTTCTTGCCTTTGATTTCTACTTTTCCCCTCCAAACTATTCTCCAGAAGAAATGGATGGGCTGAGGATGGAGCTCAGGGGTAGAGGGTGAGGAAAACAGAGAGAAAACAAGAGAACAGAGAGGAAAGAAGGAAAGAGGGAAGAAAGAGAAATCAAGGAAGTAGGGAAGGAGGGGAGGGCACAAAGGCCGAGACGGAGGAAAGAGACGGAGGAAGGAAGAAGAAGGAAGGAAGGAACTAATACCCAAATCCCGAGGCTACAATTTTCCCTTCTAAAACCTTTTGCTCCACACCCCCTCAAACCCTGTAAGAGGGTTATGGGAGGCCAGGCGTGATGGTGCCCTCCTGTAATCCCAGTGGCTTGGAAGTCTGGGGCAGGAGGATCTTGAGTTCACAGCCAGCCTCAGCAATTTAGCAAGATCCTAAGCAACTCAGTGAGACCCTGTCTCTAAATAAAATATAAAAAAGGCTTGGGGATGTGGTTCAGTGTTTAAGAGCCCCTGGGTTCCATCCCAGGTACCCGCTAAAAAGGGGGGTGCATTTATGGGAAGCCAGGTATGGTGGTACACACCTGTAATCCCAACAATTCGGGAGGCTGAGGCAGGGCAGTCATAAATTTGAGGCCAGTCTCAGCAACTTGGTGAGGCCCTAAGCAACTTTGAGAGACCCTATCTCAAAATAAAAATGAAAAGGGCTGGAAATGCGGTTCAGTGGTAAAGTGCCCCTGGGTTCAATCCTCAATCGTCAAGTTGGTATTGGGTTCAATCCCCTGTATTAAAAAAAAAAAAAAGGTCCTCTGGGGGCTGGCGTCTTTGCCCCCCCTTGTTTCTCACTTCTTCACTTACACCGTATGCTCCAGTCCCCTTGTCTACCATCAAGAGGACACATTCTATCTTGTCTGCTGTTGCCTCTGACCTGAACATTTTATTCTTCCTCCTTTTTTTTTTTTTTTCTGGTATTAGGGATTGAACCCAGGGATATATAACTATTGAGCCACATTCCCAGCCCTTTTTCCTCCTCCTCCTCTCCTCCTCCTCCTCCTCCTCCTTCTCCTCCTCCTCCTCTTTCTTCTTTAAATTGTGGGACAGGGTCCTACTAAGTTTTTAGGGCCTCGCTAAATGGCTGAGATTGGTCTTGAACTTGCAATCCTCCTACCTCAGGCTTTTGAGGTGGTGGGAGAACAGCCTTGTCTCACCGCATCTGGCCCTTCCTCCCTTTTGGAAAAAAGGTGAATGACTATTCATCATTAAGTCCTCAGCCTCACTAGCATGATCAGTCCCATTTCCTCACTCCTCTGCCTGAGTTAGGCACCCTTGCTATGCGCGCTCCAATTCAAACACTGAACAAATATTAACTGGGAATCTACTTATGTGCCAAGCATGGTTCTAGATTCTGAGGATATGGCAATGAATAAAATGACAACCTTCCCAGCCTTATGGGGCTTATATTCTAGTGGCGGCAGTAACACACACACACACACACACACACACACACACACACACACACACACAATTTGGGTACTGACAGGAAGAAAAATAAATTGAAGAAGAGGTTGGAGTTGTGGAAGTGGGAGGGGTAGTGGTAAAAAGTTGAGATTGTAGAAGCAGAAGAGTCAGATTCTGAAGGGACTTGGTGGCCACAGCAGAGTTTCAATTCTGTTTTTTGTTTGTTTGTTTTGTTTTTGTTGAGGATTGAACCCAGGAGTGCTTACCACTGAGCTGCATCCCCAGTTCATTTTACTTCTTTATTTAGAGGTGCTGAGGGCCTTGCTAAGTTGCCCAGGCTGGCCTCCGCCTCTGCCTCTGGAGTCCTTGGGATTACAGGTGTGCACCACCTGGCTGGTTCAATTCTGTTCTAAGATGGAAATTCATTGAAGCGTTTGGTGCAGGGAACTGACAAGATGAGATTTATATTTTTAAAAGATTACTTTGGCTGCTGTATAGAAACTGGACTGGAGGGAGCAAGTGCAGAGGAAGACCAGCATCCAATAACAACTTGCCACCCACTTGTCCCTGGCTCTCCATCCTTTCTCTCTGAATCATAGCAAAGGCTCTTCCTTCATCATGCACCGGCTTCCACTTCACTTAGCCTCCTTAATGCACCTCCGATGTTACTTCCTCCAAGAAATTCTGCCTCATCTTCCCATCTCTCCTGTAACAGCTGCTCCGAGCCTTCCCATCTCCTTTGTCTTACCACAGTTGTAATCAACTGTACAAACAATTTAATATCAGGCAAAGCGCCAGCTCATAAAAGAAAGACATACTCATTCGTCTGTCCACTGGCCTATCGGTGTATGAGCCCGGTGAGGTAGGGATCAATCTGTGCTGGTTTCCTGCTCTCCAATGCTTAGCACAGTTCCTGGGTCCTACACTCAGCGAACGTTTGTGGAATGATTGAAGAATGCAAAACATATAGCCTTCTTCCGACTCTACCCCTCAAAAAGCGCGAGAAGGATTTGTTTTAGCGTCTTTAAAAAAGAAGAAATAGGGCTGGGGATGTGGCTCAAGCGGTAACGCGCTAGCCTGGCATGTGCGGGGTGCTGGGTTGGATCCTCAGCACCACATAAAAATAAAGATGTTGTGTCCGTCGAAAACTGAAAAACAAATATTTTAAAAAAATAAAAATAAAAAGAAGAAATATTATCTCCCTTTTTAAGGAAGGATCTCTCTCTCTCTCTCTCTTTCAGTTGTAGATGGACACAATACCTCTATTTTGTTTATTCATTTATTCATTTATTTTTATGTGGTGCTGAGGATTGAACCCAGGGCCTCACACGTGCTAGGCGAGCGCTCTACCACTGCCCCAGCCCCCTCGTCTCTTCTTTATTTATAAAAAACAACTATCTCTACAATTAGTAATAACAGTGATGGGCTGAGGCTGGGGCTCAGTGGTAGAGCGCTCGCCTGGCATGTGCGAGGCCCTCCCTGGGTTAGATGCTCTGCACCACATAAAAGTAAATGAATAAAATAAAGGTCCCCAAAAAATAATAACAGTGATGATGAAAAGGTTAAGTTCAAACGCAAGAAGGGCAGTTAAAACTCTAAGGATGCAACATCTGCTGTTCGCAAGGCGAAACAGCAGCCCCACCCGGAGGCCGAGGGAAAGCTCGCTGCAGCCTGCAGACGCCAACGGGACGCGCAGTCGCCAGACTACCAGGCGGGCGGGGCGGGGCCTGTTCCACCCCGGAGGCGGGCCCAGAGCCCGTCCCCACTTTTCATTGGTCTGTCCTTGGGATGGACAGTTTGCACTGGTCAACCGTGGTCCGGATACAGCGCAAGGGTATTCATGATTTACACCGTAGGAATGAGTGCGCGGAAGGGAGCACCACGCAGGCGCGCGACGTCCACCCGCCGACCGGCGGGTCAAGGGTGGGGCGGGTTGAATTCGCACCGACTCCCCTTCGCCCGAGCTGAGCAAGGTTTCCCGAGTTTACTCCTTAGGGAGCCCGAGGGTGGAGAACATTCAGTACCCTGAAGCTGCGAGAACCCCAGTGTCCACCTCCTCCTGCCTCATTTTGTGATGGCCGTGCTTCAACCCTTACGGAGGCTGCATTGTTGTGACGGTGAATTATTCAAGAAGCCTTGCAGTCTGACGCCATCTCTGGGTAGTGCCGCTCCATCCTCCTTCCCCTTCCTAGAGGGCACAGTGTGGTCCCCACCATCAGTGTGCTGAAGCTGTCTACAGGGCCTCCGATTGCGCCACTTTAGAAATTTAAGGAGTGTTTGTTGCAGACCTACTATGTGTTGGACCCCATGCCATGAGCAAGCTCTGCTCTTGAGCATTTATAATCTTATTTATTTATTTATTTTTGGTACTGGTGATGGAACTCAGGGTTGCTCTACAGCTAAGCTACATCCCCAGTCCTTTTTACTTTCTTTCTTTCTTTATTTTTTATTTGTTTTGTGGTGCTGGGGATTGAACCCAGGGCCTTGTGCATGCGGGGCAAGCACTCTACCAGCTGAGCTATGTCCCCAGTCCTATACTTCTAATTTTTTTTTTTTTTAAAGAGAGAGAGAGGAGAGAGAGAGAGAATTTTTAATATTTATTTTCTAGTTCTCTGCGGACACAACATCTTTGTTGGTATGTGGTGCTGAGGATCGAACCTGGGCCGCACGCATGCCAGACGGGCGCGCTACCGCCTGAGCCACATCCCCAGCCCCTATACTTCTAATTTTGAGACACCATCTCACCAACTTACTGAGGCTATCATTGAATCTGTGGTACTCCTGCCTCTGCCTCCCTAAAGTTGTTATCCTTATAGGTGCAGATCACCAAGCTTGGCTGGGAGTTAATATTCTATGGGAGGACACAAACATTAACAAAAAAGATAGTTTTATTTCATTTTAAAGACATATTGGCTTTATTTTCATTTCTAGAATCCAGCAACACTTCATTCCATAACATAGAGATTAGTATTTTTACAAGATAATTTTAATGATAAATCTCATGCTCAAAACAAGATGGCAGGGCTGAGGGTATAACTCTGGTAGAGTTTTGACTCCCATGGCTGAGGCCCTGGGTTCAATCCCCAGCACAAAAAAGCAATAGCAAAATGATTACCAACTAGATTGGGATGGTGTGAATGGAGATAGGACTTGAATTAGGTGAGGCTGCAGACACAGCGTTGAGTGAGATAGGACTTGAATTAGGTGAGGCTGCAGACACAGCGTTGAGCATTTCATGCTGGGGAAAGAAAAGGTTCCTGGTCCTTGGAGGCATTTTGACTGAAGCAGAGAGTGGGACCAGTTGTGCTTGACCACAGTCTCAGTAAAGAATTTGGAGATTACTATAAATACAATGGGAAGCCAGTAGATACAGGAAGAGCTTTGATGTGATGTGATTTACTGTCACTTTGATAAAGAGTGGAAATAGATTGATTCAGAGGTGGTTGTGGCCCGAACTAGGTAGCTGGAGAGATAGTGAGACTTTGATGAATTTGGGATAGGATTGGTGTGTTGAGTGAGGGAAGTCAGGATGATTCCTTAGGAATGTGCATTTGGGCAATAGTGGTGCAGTTTATTGAGATGGAAATAGTAGAAGAGCAAGTGGTGGGGTGGGTACCCCAAATTCTGTTGTGCTCAAGCAAGAGATGTCAAGTTGGAGGTAGGAGCTCACAGAGAGGTCAAAGCTAGAGTTACACTTTAACATGACATGGACCTTAATAGGGGAATTTACAGAAAGAGGGAGGTAGAATCAGTCCAGCAGAGGTATAAAAGCTGGTAAAGTAGGAGGGAAAATAGGAGAATGTGATGTTTTCAAAGTCAAAAAAGGGAAAACTTCTAGAAGAAAAAATGCTGATTATTTGGGTTAATTGCTGCTTAAAGAGGCAGAGAAATGATTGATGAAAACTTTGTCAAGAGCAGTGGCTAAGATTGGTCCAGTGGTACCTACCTGTAATCCCAGCTGCTCAAGAAGCTGAAGCAGGAGGATCCCCAAGTTCAAGAACAGCCTCAGCAACTTAGCAAGATCATCTCAAAGTAAATTAATAAATAGAAAGAACTAGGGATGGCAAAGTATCTGTGAGTTCAATCCCCAGTAACAAAAAAGACATAAAAAATAAAAAAGGCTGGGGCTGGAGCTCAGTGATAAAGCCCTCCTAGTCCATGCCCCGTAAGGTGTGGGGTAAGCAGGGAACAGTAGCTGGAGAGAGGTAGGGAAAGCAGCCTTCTGGAAGTAGATAGGGAGAATGGGTGTTTGAATGGGAACAAGTAAGATAGAAACACTTTTAGTGCTGGGCATGAAGCACTAGCCTGTAATCCCATCAACTCGGGAGCCTGAGGCAGGAAGATTCCAAGTCTGAGGTCAGCCTCAGCAACTTAGCAAGCCCCTATCTCAGGGCCCTCAATTTCTGAGCCACATCCCCAGCTCTATTTTGTATTTTATTTAGAGACAGGGTCTCACTGAGTTGCTAAGCGCCTCACTGTTGCTGAGACTGCCTTTGAACTCACGATTCTCTTGTCTCCAGCCACTGGGATTACAGGCATGGTCCAACACACCTGGCCTGTCTCAAACTTTTAAAAAATTAAAAGGGCTGGGGATGTAGCTCAGTGGTTAAGCTCCCTGGTTTCAATCCCTAGTACATAAAAAGGAAAAAAAAAAAAAAACAAAACCCTTTTGCTATCAAAATGAGCAGAGATACAATAAGGTTTCTGGAAATGTCCTAATATCTCATATTTAAGAAAATTCAAGGCTAAGTTTCACTGATGATTAGAGAAGTCTAGGAAAAGATGGGCACAGGGGCACGGCAAGTGGCTAGAATGCCTGCTACTCCAGAGAGTGGGCAGGAGAGTTACAAGTTGGTTGCCAGCCTCAGCAACTTAGCAAGATCCCATCCTATCTTAAAAAAAAGAAAAAAAGGTCCAAGAGAGAAGGGGGAAATTGAAATTTATTGAAGGCTTACTTTGTGTGTTAAGAGCTTTACAAACATTCATCTTCACAATGTCTTATGGATCAGGCAATTGAGGTTAAGTAACTTGCCCAAGGTCATGCAGCTAGAGGTGGCAGAGCTGAGAGGTCACCTAGATTTCTGGCTCTTCGTTGCCCACCTCATCACCCCATCACACAGGCACAGATTCCCCTCCACCTAAACACCCAGGACACATTTTTTCCCTGACAGAGTGCCCCTGAGAATCAGTCACTCTGGAGCTGGAGTGAGTGTATTAATTTTCCTCCTCCGATGCTGTAAGCAGGGGCATCCCCCTGACAGCCCGAATACCCATGCAGCACAGGACAGAAGCTCTCCCAGTCCAAAGGGGCAGAGGCAAGCAGCAGAGCCCCAAAGGTAGAGGGAAAGAGACACTTCTGGGGATATATATAGCGGGTTTTTGTTTTTTTATTGTGTGTGTGTGTGTGTGCCAGCCAATGCAAGAGGGTGCTGGGGGCTGCTGGTCCTGACCAGCTGGTACCTGTGGCCCCAGTATTCATCTGGATCTGTTCAGTGTAACAGGAAACCCAGGTCAGAGCCCAGTCTCCCTGCTGCCCCCGTTGAGGCTGAGGCTGTGGGGGCGCGTCCCACGCTCCAGCCTCCGGCCAGACAGGAGGCGCCGCAGAGAGGAGCCAGAGCTCAGGTCACCACAGCTGCGGAGGTGGAGGCTTTCTCGGCCTGGCCGGCCCCATGGGCTCCGGGGCACCTGGAGAGGGACACAGGGCAGGGCATCAGTATGGCTCAACCTGGTGCTTCAGGCTTTTCAGGGATCTTTCCTGGCTCCCCTCACGTACCTGCTTATGTCCATGAGCTCCAGTGCCCGTGGGGTCTGGGGATTTCCTGGACATCTGGAGGAAACGAGTGACCAGGCCCCGGCCTGGCCAGCTTCCTTTTAGGTCTCCCAGAGAGTGAGCAGGTGCAGGGCCTGAGGGGAGGGGGACCTTCTGGAAGGTGGGCACAGGGCGCCGTTTCTCAGCTGAGCGGGCACGCAGCAGCTTGGGGGAAGGGCAGCGGGCGAGGCGGAAGAGGCAGGCTTCAGAGCAGAGCCCTGCAGAGAGGAGAAGAGACTGGGCTATGCAGGGAACAGAGAGGGCCCGACAGTCAGCCCCTCATCCCCACCTCCCAGTTGCCAACCGCACGCCTGACCTGTATCTGCAGAGGAAACAGAGGCAGCTTCTTCCTCAAGCACTTTGGTATAAAGGTCCCTGAAGTCAGCTGGGGGAGGAACAAGGAGTAAATGAGGGCGCTCTGTGGATACACCCACCACTTCTCCACTCCTGTGAGAACTCAGAGAGCTCGAATGGCTCCTATCTCCATCTCCAATCAAGAGATCATCATCTCTGCCCACTTCTGCCAGAAACTAGATGGGACGGTGCACAAAGACCGGATGACAGTGTTGTCATTCGAGGCTGCAGCACCTCATAGCAGAGTCATTCCTGAACTAGTGCTGTTCACCTGCATCATCTGCCTTCTGAGTACTAACTAGGCCTAGTCCTGCTGAGCTTCCCAGATCAGTGTGGCGTGGCCAAAGGCCACTTCCTCTGTCTCCTTTCTCAGCCACTCCATAGCACTTCTGGTTGAGATACTGTGATCACGCCTGTTTTACAGGTGAGAAACTGAGGTTTGTAGAGATTAGGTAAGCAGCCCAAACTTGGGAACCATGGAACTAGTCATTGATTCTCTGCTTTTTGGCTAAGACCAAGTGTAGTATGGTTCCTGTCACCTTACTACCTGATAGGTCTTCTACTTGAGGATGATATAGTAAATGGATTTGGGGAGTCGGAGATGGAAGAGGAGCTTGCTCTCTCCACTCTGCACATCGACCCGGTATTGCAGTCCCTCTAGGAATGGTGCACCCCCTTCAGGGAGATTTAAAAACAACAACAAAAACAAGTACCAGCTGGGTGTGGTGGCATAATGTTCCCTGTAATATCAGCTACTGGGAAAGCTGAGGCAGGAGGATCAAAAGCCCCAGACTAGCCTTGGTGATTAAGCAAGACCCAATTTCCAAATAAAATTTAAAAGGGGCTGGGAATGCAGCTCAGAAACAAAATGCTCCTGGGATCAATCCCCAGTATGGGAAAAAAAAAAAAAAAAAAAGTCAGATGCTGGGGTGTAGCTGTGTGGTAGTGTGCTTGCTGGTGAGTGTGAGGCCCTGGGCTGGATCCCCACTACTGAGAGGGGAAAAAATAAGGGCCTCCACTTTAGCCAAGAATCTGTGGAAGCTTTGTCCCTGGGGAGGGAGTACCAGAGGAGCGTACTGCAGCTGGCCTACCCACTGTGATCCCACTACTTGGGAGGTTGAGGCAGGAGGGTCACAGATTCAAGGCCAGCTTAGGCAATTTAGTGAGACTCTGTCTCAAAATTAGACAAAAGGGCCGGGGGTGCAGCTCAGTGGTAAAGCATGCCTGGGCTCAACCCGCGACACAGGGGGTGGGGGGAGTATTGCAAGAGCATCCTTTCTTTTTCCGCAGGGACCTCAAAAGGTCCCAAGTCCTGGTGGGCATAATTGGCCTTCGAATCCCAGTGCCTATCCTCCCCTCAGTGGCAGAGTTGGAAGGGAAGGCTCACCAGTGTCGCTGGAGGTGGTGATGCCCGGGTCGCTGTGGGACCGTGGCAGCAGCAGCGGTGGCGGGGGAGCCGGATGAGGAGGCCGGTGCCCCGGTGGGGTGAGGGAACCTGAGCTATCGCTGAAGCGGCGAGTGGGGGCTCGCGTGGGAGGGGCCGCTGCTGGGCGGCTGCCTCCCCGGGGGACCCGTCGTCTCAGCTCGGGGAAGCAGGGTCCCACCCAGGGTGGCCAGCCCTCCAGCCGGTGGCAGCTGCGGGCTGTCGTTGGGGCACCCAGGGCGGGTGGGGCCTCCGGGGCAGAGCAGGAATAGGAGCGGGCAGCCCGTGGGGGCCGCCGAGGCAGGGGGCTGTCCTCGAAGGGGCCTCGCAGGCCGCAGTCCAGGCTGAGGCAGTAGCCCGCGCGGCTGCGCTGGATGGAGCGGAAGAGCACGTAGTCGACGGAGCGCACGGAGCCCTGCAGCTCCAGCAGGCACGAGTCCTCTGAAGGGCTAGAGCCGCCCGGGAGGTCACCGATGGCTGACAGCACCAGAGACCCACTGTCCATGGACACTGTGGGCAGCAGGAGGCACTGATAGCACCAGGTGTCCGGGCCCAGGCAGACAGTCCTCTTCTCCCAAGCCCAGCCTTCCAAGGGCCACTGTGCCTCCAGCAGTATCTCAGAGGAGACAGACAGGTCCAGGGTTCCAAGAAGCCACAGCCCTCATTTATCCCTAAGTCATCAGCTCAGCCAGAGTCCCCTCCTTTTGCTCCCACCCAGCCATGCTGTCCTTGGCCGCCCTACCCCTACCCACCCCTCTTGACTCTGCTCACCGTCTACAATGGAGGCCACACGCTCACAGATACAGGAGCCATCATGAAGCTGAGGATCAAACAGAGTAGCCTGTAGAAGACACAAGGGCCAAGGGTCAGCCCCTCATGCTGGCATGGCCTCTTCCATGCCTGGACAGAGCTCTGGGAGAAGTAGATTCTGGACTAGCTTTGTCACTTTGTACAAGTCACTTAATTGAAGTGGGCCTCACTTTCTACATCTGTACTATAGAAATACAAGTTCCTAACCTACCCATCTCACCAGGCCCTGGGGAAGATCAAAGATGACAGTAGATGTGGTAGTGCTTAATGATCTTGAGAACTATTATTATCCTTAACCATCACCTACAACTTGCTCAGCTTACCAGGCTCTGTTCTTGGCTTCCCAGACTGCACCAAATCCTGCTCTCACCTGGCTGTCTCCTCGTAGTCCCATGACGGCCTCATATGAAGGGGGACAATCAGTAGGGTACAAAGGTACTGGACTGTCCATGGAGCCATTGTACGTGATGCTGGTAGGATAAGGAAGAGGATCAATGCCTGGAAAGTAACTCCTACTCCATGAAGATCCCTCCCCCACCAATCCAGGCCCAACCCCAGAACCCTTCCTCAATTTTCCCAGCAGGACCTCACCTCTGTGCATCTGTTTCTGAGCTGCAGGTATACTCTGGAGGATAGTAGGGTGGTGGGGGCACAGGTGGTACAAATTCCTCCAAGTCCAGCATGGTGTGTAGGAGAGGGGCTGGAGGCGAGGATGCACAGGCCAGAGGCCCCAGGGGGCCTGAGACAGAGCGCTCAGGGGCCAGCTGCTGTGGAGCAAGCCAAGTAGGTCAGTGAGCCTAGTTTTGGGGAATAACCTCTTTGGCCAGAATTCCTCTCCACCTTGTTTTTATGGTCCTGCCCCCTCCAAGAAACTCCACTTCAGGCTCCTCCCTTACCCAAGAGAAGCTCCTCCTTAACCCTGCTCCCACCCTGAACCTCCACCTCTGGCCCTGCCCACCTAGAATTTTTTTTTTCATGGTATAGTTATGGAACCCAGAGCCTGGCATGTACCAGGCAAGTGCTCTACCGCTAAGCTAGATCTCCAACCCTTTTTATTTTATTTTGAGATAAGGTCTTGCTGTGTTGCACAGGCTGGCCTTGAACTTGCAATCTTCCTGCCTCAGCCTCCCAGCTAGCTGGGACCACAGGAATGCCTGACGAAAATTCCTCCTCTTTATGGCCTCATTTCTAGAATCACCATCTGTTCTCCACTGCTACAGAACTGTCTTTTATTTTTCCCCATTTCCATCTAGGACCTTGTTGACTCCACCCCTCCCAGGCTTGCACTCTAAAGCCCCCTCTTCTGGTCAGATAGGCATCAGGTACTTAACTCATTCCCATCTGTCCCCTTCACCCTCCCTTTGGCATCCTAAATATACCTCCAATCATCATCATGGCCAGTGACCCGTAGCTCCTAATACTCAGAAGCTAGACCTGTGGCCACTGTCCCATCAAGCCTGGTCTCACAAGCCCCTGATCCCACCATGCCTGCCTGGCCCTGGCCCTAGCTCCCCATTCACCGTATGCACGAGGTCCAGAGAGAAGATTTGGATGCAGCAGACAATAGCAGAGAGAGTACAGATTATGGCGGCACAAATGGTGAGCCCACAAACACTGAAGAGTAGGTTCTGGAAAGGGAAGAGAAAGGGGAAGGGGAGTGAGGGCTTGGGGCGTGGTAAATCCCACAAATTCTCAGGGCTGGGGAGGTAGCTCAGGAGAAGAGTGTTTGCCTAGCATATTCAACGCCCTGGGTTTGATCCCCGGCACTGAAAAATTAGACATCCCAACTATTCTGGCCCTGTGAGAACCTCAGGAGGGGAGGCAAGAATGACACCCAGAAACACGGCAGAAGAAGGAACTGCGAGGGCTGGAGGAGTGGGGTGGTGTGCATGCTCACCTTGAGGGCACCTCGGGCTTCTTCACAAGTGGAGTTAGGGGCAACTTTCAGTTCCTGCCCTGACTCTGGACAGGGCCGAGGTAGGGGATCAGAGGGACAGCACACACAGACCTTTCCTTCCTGAGTAGGAGTGGGGAGGGTGAGGCAGCCTGAGTCAGGACAAACTCAGGTATCCTGCACACCTCCCCCAATCAGTTCTCTCCAGCTCTGCCTCCTCAAATCTCACCATGGAGCAGTCTCGGAAGTCCCGGGCCAGCTGAGCATTTTTACAGGAGAGAACAGAGCCAGCCATGCTCAGCATGACACAGAGCACCGAAAGCAAGGAGAAGAAGGAGATCTGGGGAAAAAAGAGTGCCAACTCAGGTCTAGAACCTTCATGAGTACCCCTCTACCATGGATGGAGCCACTCCTTCACAGACACTTCATCCCTGCCTGGCACCAACTGGAGAGCCAATTCCCTTCCTGAGGGCGTAAGTGGGCATCCCCTCTGGTGCTGGGCACCTGCCTCCCGGTGGGCATTGGACCCTGGCACCTACCACTAGAGTGAATGGCCGCTTCCAGGACACAATGCCAACCACCCCGGAGAACGCCAGCTGGGGACAGAGTGGGCACAGGCTCAGCCTGGCAGGGGAGGCACCTGGGTGAGCCCCTCGCCACAGGATGCACCCAGCCCTGCAAGGAGGGAAAGGACCAGGAGAGGGAGGAGAGGCGAGGATGTGGGCTTGCAGCTGGTGAGGAGGGGTGGGGCCCAAGGAGCCTCCCCCACCCAACCACTGTGCACCCAACTCACCGAGAACCCAGCCCAAGACGGGCAGGACCTCTTGATGCTCTCAGTGGTGGTGACGGAGGAGGCCACCATGCTGAAGGTTACCACCAGGATACCCAGGAGAACCTGGGCCAGCCCCAGCGTGAGAAGGGCCTGCAGCCAGGGTCGATGGAGGCGGAGGTGGGTGAGGCCCCGAGTGCTGGGCCGGCTGGTTAGCGAGCGGCTGGAGTCACTAGGCGAGGGCATCATGCCTGCCGCCCGGTTGCTTGCACCTCGCTCGGCCCCCCCTGGCGCTTGGGAGCATCTCAGAGGCACCCAAGGCCGGGTTCTTTCTCCTCTCCACCCCCCTCGCTCTCGAGCCCGCCCCCTGGCTGGGTCCCCTGGGACATCGCCCAGGGACGCCAGCTGCGGGGGCGCCCACGGGAGGGGCGTCACGGAGGGACTTCGGGGTGCTCCCTCCCCACCACGGGCACAGGATGGGCACTGTGCCCGGGGCGGCAATGAGGGCGCGGGGGCACCGGCTCATCGCATCTCCCTAGGGAAGAGGGGCGCCGAGAAGGGCCGGTTCCAGAGAGAGGAGAGGGCGGCGGTCCGGAGCCCAGGAATGGGTGGGAAGGGTAAAGGCGAGGCGGGTAGAAGTCTAAAGAGGGGACGGGTGGTCGCGGGGTGACTCTAGAGGCGCAGTCGGTACGCCCTCAGGATGTCCAGTAGGATCCGGGGCCGCCTGGTGGGGAGAGGCCGCGGTGCCGCTGTCTCCCGGGTCGCTGGTCCCGCTCCCATCCCCCCAGGCTCCGCTCCCCCAGCTCGGCTGCAGCAGGTCGGACACTAGGGGCGGGGGATGGGGCTGGGGCCGGTGCCGGTGGAGGGGCGTGGCGCGCGGTGCACCCTGGGAACTGTAGTCAGGACTAGGGACCCGGGGAGGGTGGGGAGGCCGGCGGAGGCGGGCCCAGCCCCAGGCCGAGTCGCTAACGTGGTGCCCCACCCCGTGTCCCGGCTGCGGGCTGCGGTGTCCGCGGCTGACGGCGGCCTCTTCCCCCGTGGTTCGTGGAGAGCGGGGAGCAGGCTCCCCGTGTTTGCGCGACTCCACGCCCCCGCCCTGTCCGGCCGGCCGACAGCTCCCAGGGGACACGCAAGCCTTGACGTTCCCGAGCGCGAAGGCTTCGGTTTCCCCCCAGTACCCTCCACTCTTTATAAGACTTAATTCCCATTAAAATTTCAGAAAACAGGTGAGTTCCAGTTCCACTTTATTTTTATTTAAATAACCGAAGCGACAGCCTTGGCACAGCAGAGGGAAGCTGGGTTGGGGTGTGTGAGAGGGGGCAGCAGTGTGGCCTGATGGGGGGAAGGGCGAGCAGTGATAGGTCACAGTGGGCTCCCAGCACCCCCAAGTCAGGATCAGCAGTCATGGCCGTGGAATTGGGGGCACTATGGAGAAGCCATCAAGTAGTGATGTCTCCCCAAGTCCCAGAAACCTCAGGGATGGGGCTATGTCAGCTCCCTCCAGTGGCAGGGCCCGGGCATCCCGGTCGGGAGTCACGGGGCCCGGAAGGCATTTTCGGCAGCCCCTGCGGCTGCATTGGCAGCTGCGGTTCGCACCGCAGGGTTGGAGAAGACACCAGCAGCAAATTCTTGCTGGGCCTTCTGAAAACTGGCACCTGTGCGACGGTACAAGGAGTGGATCTGCAAGAAGAGGGCAGAGACATTTCAGCACAGTCCAGTCACTGCTGCCTTGACCCACCTGACACCACCACCTCTCACCAGCCTGTTCTGTTGTTTTTTTTTTAAATATAATCATTTTATTTAAATTTTTTTTAGTTGTTAATGGACCTTTATTTATTTATATGCGGTGCTGAGAACCAAACCCAGTTCCTCACACATGCCAGGCAAGAGCTCTAACACTGAGCCACAACCCCAGCCCCTGCTGTTCTTTCTTTTCCCTCTGGACTCTGACCCTCTCCCCCCACACACAAACTTGTACAGACACTCCCCCACATACATAAGGAGTCCATTAGTGGAGAACCCGCCCCTCAATCTGGCCTGCTCCCATTCCTCCGGTTCCAATAAGGCCCCTAGAGACCCATGATCTCACCCTCCTGGCCCCACCTTCCACACAGCCCCTCACCCGTTTTAGCATCACAATTCCCAGCACAGCGATGCCAGTGAAGAGCAGGGCAACCAGCAGCATAAGCACAGCTACAGCTGTGTTGATCTTCAGCACCACCAGAGCCGTGATCCAGCCACTGTAGGGGAGGCATGTGCCTGTAACAAGGGCTGCTCACATCTGGGTCTAAGTCCTCCCAGCTTCTCCACTCAGTAAGTCCTGACTTGTCCCACCCCCACCCTCCCATCAGCAGTCACTCCCCTGCCAGTCTGGCAGCATGCCCTGAACCACAATCCCCACTCCATGCACTCTTCACATTTTAATTCCAATTTGTGAACCATTAGCTCTAGTTCTGCAAGTTCTTCTGAGCATCCTCCCTCCAAACAGACCCTACTCTGTTGAGGATGCTCTCTCCTCTCTTCACTGTTACATATTTTTCTTCTAGGGAGCCTTCTCAGATTGACCACACACAGACCTCTTCTCCTTGGTCTCTGCCTGTCTAGAGTTGTCTGGGTTCTACGTTAATTATGTCCTGTCTTTCTCATTAAACTAGAACCTCCCAAGGGGGAATTTTTTTCCGAACAACTTGTATCCCAGTATCCAGTGCTGGCTTGGTCTAGAGAATTAGAAGGGAGGATAAGAGTGGCTGGCAGCCTTACAGACCTGAACCCCCAACCTGGGATGCCAATGGCCTGGAGGACAAAGAGCACATTCTGGGCGAAGAAAATGAAGAAGAAAACGAAGAAATTGAATGAACTGTCACTCCTGCAAAGGGCGGGGGGTGGGGAAGATGGGGAGATTGGGAGAAAAATTAGGGCTGGAGAAGCTGATGGGGGGCCCATCCCAGGTCCCCAGTCACCCACTTACCGGAAAGCCTTGTACATGGGGCGGTACCAGCAGACGAAGGAGCAGGGAGTGAAAAGGAGGACCCAGAGCAGAGAAAGCCCAAAGCCGGAGCCATTGCTGGTCTCTACACAGAAGCTGGCCAGGCAGGCGAGGAAGTTCAGGAGAAGAGCCAGAGTGCTGCCTAAGGAGCAGGGGGACAAGGTAAAGGACAGGTCCTCCTGAACTGCAATGAAAGCTCCTTACACGCCCTCCCCACAACCCTCCCCAGGTCTGACAGTGTAAGGGAAGAAAGGCAGCTCCAGCTTTCGTGGAATCGGCTTCACAGGAATGGAATAAGCAAACCTCAATCATAAGGGATCCCCTGGCAAAGAATTTTTTTTTTTTTTTCCTGGTGGTGGAACTGGGGATTGAACCCAGGGGCATATTACCACTGAGCTATGTCCACAGGCCTTTTTCAAATTTTATTTTGAGGAGCTGAGGGTTCAGTATGAGGTACTGAGTTTGATCCCTCCAAAAAAAAAATTAAATAAATAAATGACTAAATTAATTTTGAGACAAAGTCTCACTGAGTTATCCAGGCTGTCCTTGAACTTGCTATCCTCCTGCCTCAGCCTCCCAAGTAGCTGGTATTACAGATGTGCACCACGATGAATAAATTCTTTGCAAAGAATTCAGAACATATTGTGAAATGATACTGATCAGATTAGGTTGTGAGTGAGTACAAAAATGGCATGGTAAATCCCACTATTATGTATAATTATAATGGGGGGAAAAAAGAATTCAGAATGCAGTCGATCATAGTAGTGCACACACAAAATCTCATCAACAAGAGAGGCTGAGGCAAGAGAATTCAGAGTTCAATTCCATGCACGGTACATCAGTGAGTGCCTATTTATGCATGGGGAAAAAAAAGAAATGGTGGAGATGAGAAAATACACTTGCTAGCAAGCTGGTGAGTAGGCCTGAGTTTTAAATACAATTTTTTAAAAAGTAACCCAAGAAGATCCCTGGATAAATTACTTTATTTTCAAATATTGAGGCAAAATGAAACTTCTGGTTCATGAATGGACTCAAGGGCTTTGAAAAAAATCTACCCATAACTTCCTCCAAAAAGGCATATTACTACTCACACATCCAGAGGTAGTACATGGTAGATACTGTCTTCTGAAATTCTTGGGGGATCTCCATGGAGATGTCCTGGAAAAAGCAGGGCTGAACTGGGCAAAAAGAGGGTAGCGGGGGCCAATTGTTCTGTCGAGCTGTAAGGCACAAAGAGAGCAAGAAGACCCCAGTAATGAAGCAGAGACCAATGAGGGAATCAGTCCCCCTTTCTTCCCTTCCCAAGTCCTCTCATTTCTGGGTCCAAGGAAACAAAGGGAGAGTGAGAAAAAACAATAGTAATAGCAATGTTTATTATTATTTGCAACATCTGAGCATGGTGCTAAGCACTTTGCCAACAACTTTGTTTAACCCCCACAACAATTCTGTCAAAGAGATACAAATGTTACTCTCAATTTACAAATAAATAAATTGAAACACTCAAGATTAAGTACCCACCCAAGGGGTTAGGGGTGCAGCTCTGTGATGGGAATGCTGACCTAGCAAGTGCATGGCATTGGGTTTAAGCCCCAATATGGGGGGGGGGGAAGTAATTTGGCTAACAGGTCATGGCTAATGACCCTACACCTCACCCTCAGCAGTATGACTATAGAGCTCATGCTCTTAGTCTTTTTTTTTTGCTCCTTCCAAACTGTCAGAAGTTCTTCCTCACTTTACCAGGGACCCACTTACTGGCTGTGCCCCCCAGGGCAACATGCTGCAGCTCTCGCTCTCTGCGGTCCAACTCCTCTGCCTTCCGATTGAGCTCCTCCTGTTTCTTTAGCAGCTCAGCTGTGGCCGCTGCAGCCGAGGCCTGCCCAGCATGAGCAAGGGAGGTGTGAGTCCTGGAACCCAGGACAGGCGCTTCTCCCTGGCCCCCACTTGCATTCGCCCTCTTTACCTGAGTGCTGTAGGAACCATAGTTTTTGGGTTCGGTGGGGCTGAGCTTTCTTGAGGGCTGTACAGAGGGAGCTGAGGGTGGAGGCAATGGTGCAGGGGCAGGAGGCTCATAGGCTGGTGATGGCTGTTGAGGAAAAGATTTAATAGATCACCCAGTGTCTCATAACACAGGAACCTAGAATCAACTTGAAAACCTTAGAAGCAGGAATTATTACCTAAGATAGCAACCCTTCTCTCAGTTGTTAGGAAGCTAGTTCTTGTGTTGAATTTATGTTAAAGAACTCTTTTATTACCTGCAGTAGTCCTGGTCACCCCTCACATCCAATTCCTTAACAATGACTGAAATCATTTTTTTTTTTACACATCCACCCCCTGAACGACTTTTTTGTCGGGTATTTTTTAATTTATTTTTTGCAGTCCTGGGAATTGAAACCAGGGGCGCTCTACCATTGAGCTACACCCTAACCCTTTTTATTTTGAGCCAGGGTTTAAATTGCCCAGTCTGGCCTCGAATTTGTAACCCTGTGGCAGCCTCCAGAGTTGCTGGGATTACAGGCATGCTCCCCTGGGCCCAGCTCTCCCTTAACTTTTTGAACCCACCATTTTCTATTCTAGTAGGACAAACAGGATGATCTTCCTCATTCGTTGTCTTCTAATTGCGGTTTTTCTCAACTCTGACATTCCTAATCTTGATTTACTTCAAGGAAGTCTCCCCAGGACTGACTTTTAGAACTCAAACCAGATTACTCCTTGCCCCTGGAGTCCCCAAGATTAGACATCCCACGGCTGACTGGTGTCTTCCCAGGAGCTGTGCTTCTTCCTTCCTCTGAATGCACGAATGTTCCCTGCACTTACACGACAGTGCTTATCATTACTCTTCCCTTTCTTGCCCTCCTGTGCTCTCCAATTGCTCACCTCCCGGGTCTCAAAAGGGTTGTAGACGTCAAGCGTGGCATACTGAGGGCTGGGTCGGTGCTGGATCACAGCTGGGTCCTGAGGGTAAAGACCTGGGCTTAGCTGGCACTCAGTGCCTTCGAGGGAACTCTTCGGGACCTCTCCTAAACTACCCGTGTCTCCCAGTACGGCTCCGTCGGAGGCACGGCTGGCCCAATACTAACTACCTTTAAGTTCATCACCCAAGACTGCCAATACCAGCCTCTTAGAGGGGCAGGGTCCGCCCCCCGCAACCACAAGGGCTCACCGCTCTGGAGTCACCATCACCCCCACGTGGCGGCACTCCCCCGAATCAAATGTCACGAGTGGGAACACAAGTTAGCTAGACCCGAAATAATCAGAAAGAATCAACCCGACCGGCCAAACGGGACTAGCGCAAATCACCTGAAAGGGGTTGTCAAGCTCGCCAGACTCGGCGAACGGGTTTCCGCCGTCTCTGCTCTGAGCCATTTTTGCAACCGCGGGCTCGACCGCCCCTGCCCTCCACGCCCCTACCGCGGAGGTAGCGGCGGCGGAGGCCCTTGGAGCTCCCTCCGCTCCTCTCGGTCCGCCTAGCTTCTCCGTGCACCGATTGGCTGAACCGACCGGAAGGATCGCCAGGATCCCCGCAGCAGCGACCGGCTGCGCCTGCGCCTTAGCCAAAATAAAAGACGGAAATACCTCACGTGACACTTCCAACACAATCTGGGTAGCCAAGCACCCCCCCTTCCCCCACGTGACTTCCTCTTGCCAACGAACTACATTTCCCAGATGGCCTCACGTTGGGACGAGCCAGCCGGCGACGGGAGCCCAAGTTTTCAGTTTCGGGCTCTGTCCCGAGTGCAGCTTAATGATCCAGTGAGCCCTCTTTCCCAACCTCATGACTCCATATCAGAAAAGTGCCACCCTATAACCTCTCTCCATTTAGATCTGCAAGAAATGCTGTCCCACTCTTTACTACCATCCTGACACTAGGTGGACAAACTGGTGGCTAGGCTTTATTTTAGAGGGCAAGATGGACTCCCTTCATATCCAAATTCAGAAAAGCTGCCAATTGTCTCATCCCTCCACCCCAGCATCCCCAAACCTCAAATTCCAGGGATGGGGGTCAGATGAAGCACGTCATTTTATTTCACAAAGACTGTACAAAATTCCTTATAAAACATGGGATAGGTGCCACCTGGTTACCTCACTCTGCCCCCTTCCAAATCCATGGAAGGGGGCAGGTGAAGGTAGGAAGAGTGTGGATGAACAGCATTATGTACAAGGCAAGGGTTGAAGTGATAAGTACAAGTTCTGTCATATTTACACTATTTCACATATTCACAGGTGTACAGGGAGCCAGGAGGGAATGAGTTCAGGCTCTGTAATCTTGTATAAAAAAGCACCAGTGTCCGAGACTGGACACCCACTGCTATAAGAGATGCAGTGGTGCCCAGGTTCTGATCGTCACCGACTGATATCCCGACTGGAGTCCCACAACTTGGTGTTGGGTGGCTCAGCCCGAAGGCGGGTGAAGAAAGGATGCTGAAGGGCTTCACCCAAGGTCAATCGCTTAGCAGGTTCATACTCTAGCATGCTTTCAATCAGATCGAAGAGCTGGTGGTGGTCCTCTGCCTCTGAGGTAAGATACCGCTGGTGGAGGAGGGCAGGAAAAAGGTGACACAGGAGAAATCCTGCCTCTTCTTCAAGGCCCTACTTTTTAATCTTAGAGAAACATCTAAGGCCCTCCTTGGAACTGATTGGAATGCTTTTTTTCTTGTTTTCAGTGGGATGGTGGTACTGGGGATTGAATTTGGGGACACTTGACCAGTGAACCACATCCCTAGCCCTATTGTGTATTTTATTAGAGACAGGGTCTCACTGAATTGCTTGAGGCCTCAATAAGTTGCTGAGGCTGGCTTTGAACTCACAATCCTTCTGCCTCCACCTCCGGAGCTGCTGGGATTACAGGCATGGTGCACCCAGCCTGGAATGCTCTCTTACATTGACCAAACTAAGACCAGCATTTCTGATATTACAGCTCCACCCACCATTCCACCAGCACAATTACTCCTTCATACTCTTTTTCTTTCTTTTGGAACTGGGGGTTGAATCCTGAGCTTTGTGAATGCAAGGCAGATGCTTTGCTAAATCCCAGGCCTCCTTCATACTCTCTTTCAGAGTTCTATTTGTAGATCCTTTTTTAGCTCATTACAATGTAAGCTCTTCAAATGGTAATTTATTCTTTTCTGTCTGACCTAAAGAATCCAAGACACTGTTTTGACATCTAGATGTCAAGGTTATAATCTCCTTCCCTCCACAAAGCCACTCCTCTTATCTCACCTTTGTTGACCAATGGTGTCTTCTTTCAGCTTTCTTCCCTTCCTTTCCTAGCCCTATGCTTGCAGAAATGCATTCCAGGGACAAACTACCTAAGAACTGACCTCTGGGTGATGGGCTCTATTTATCCCCTGCCTGGCTCACCCGCAGTGGTTTGCAGTTCTCACGAACATAGCGTCCAGCTGAAGTATTCTCATCCCAATCCAGGCGACCCCGGTAAAAATATTTCTGCTTTCTAAAGGGAAAGGGGAGGTTGAGGAACTCAGAAGGTTTTCCTTATTATAGGATTCTTAACTTATTTCCTCATTTAAGAGTAACTGGGGAGGGAAGCGAGGGGGCATGGGGTTAGAAGTGATGGTCATTATTATCCAAAGTACATGTATGAAGACACGAATTGGGTGTGAATGTGCTTTGTATACAACCAGAGAGATGAAAAATTGTGCTCTATATGTGTAATAAGAATTGTAATACAGTCTGCTGCCCATATATAAATTAAAAAATTAATAAAAAAAGTGGGAAAAGGGGAGGTGTATCAAAAAAAAAAAGAAAAAAAATTGATATAAAATAGACCTATACTGAAAAGAGAAAATGAAAAGGGTTAAGCCCCTCTCATTCAAAGTTCACCTTGTCTTTCGGATCATCCGAGAAGGGATGGGACCCAGTATCCTTTCCATCATGGCTAGATGCTCTCTGTTGTCATGAGTCTAGGAAACAAAGGCAGAGCTAAGTAAGGGACTGACAAGGGGAAGCTGGGCTGCCAGACAGGCAATGCGAAGGAGTGAACAGGCAAATATTCAGCAGACAACAAAAACAAGCAGAAGAATGCCAGGTAGTAGAGTAAGACCCCTTACCACTTACCTGAAAGAGGGTGAAGCCAACATAGTACTCGAAAATGATGCAGCCTATGCTCCACACATCACAAGGCTGTGACCAGCCCAACTCTGAGTGAGAGTGGGAAGGAAAAGATATTATGAGACATAGAGGGCCCTGGCCCCACCACATCACCTCACACACCTGGATCGCCCTTGCTCTTACCAAGGATGACTTCTGGTGCCCGATAATGCCGAGTGGAGACAATGGTACTATGGTGCTCATGGTCAAACGTGGCACTGCCAAAGTCTACCACCCGCACAGCAGTGCTTTTCACACTGCGCTCATCTCGCTTCTAGGAGCAAGGCAGAGAGTGAATGAACAAGTAAACTGCAAACCAGTATTCTACCTCTATTCTCTAAGGTGCCTTAAAAAGTCAATTCTAGCAAATCAAAAAGCTGAGTCAGGGGCTGCAGTTGTAGCTCAGCGGTGGAGCACTTGCCTAGCATGTACTAGGGCTACAGAAAACTAAATGATATTGTGTCCATCTATAACTTAAAAAATTAGAAAGAAAAAAACTGAGACAGGAGGATCACAAATTCAAGGCCAGCCTGGGAAGCTTAGGGAGGCCCTTTTATACTATACAAATATATATTTGTGTTATGTATTATATAAGTTGTACAAATTATAAAGCTAGGTGCAGCGGCACACATTTGCAATCTCAGTGAGTGTGGAGGCCGAAACAGAAGGATCCCGTGTTAGAGGATAGGCTCAGCAACTTATCAAAACCCTTTCTCAAAAATAAATAAATAGGCAGATAGATAGATGAGGGGCTGCGGCTGTGGCTCTGAGGTAGCATACTTGTCTGGCATGTGTGAGGCACTGGGTTTCTCAGTACCACATATAAATAAATAAAATAAAGGTCTATCAACAACTACAAAAATTATTTTTAGAAATTAATTTTAAAATAGCATGTAGCTAAGAAATAAAGCAACCCCACAGTACTGAAAATGTAAATAAATAAATGGTCGGGCTGGGGATGTGGCTCAAGCGGTAGCGCGCTCGCCTGGCATGCGTGCAGCCCGGGTTCGATCCTCAGCACCACATACCAACAAAGATGTTGTGTCCGCCGAGAGCTAAAAAATAAATATTAAAAATTCTCTGTCCCTCTCTCACTCACTCTCTAAAAAAAATAAAAAATAAAAAATAAATAAATAAATAAATAAATAAATAAATGGTCTGGGGATATGGCTGAGTGGTAGAGTGCCCTGTCCCTAGGATTAAAACCCAGTACCACAAAACAAAAACCTAGCCAACTATGGCATGCTACCACACACCACAGAAGATCTCCTGGTTTACTGAAGAACTTTTAAGAGTAAGGAAGTTGGCCATGGTGGGGTACACCTATAATTCTGGCAGCTCGGGAAGTTGAGGCAGGAGGATCAAAAGTCTGGGGCCAGGGGCTGGGGTTGTAGCTCAGTGGTAGAGCACTTGCCCCACAAATGTGGGGCACTGGGTTCGATCCTCAGCATCACATGAAAATAAATGAATAAAGGTATTGTGTCCAACTACAACTAAAAAAAAAAGTTTGGGGCCAGCCTCAGTACCCCTGGCATCAATCCCTATTAGCAGGAGGGGTGAGCCAGACACAGTAGTGCTGGCCTACAATTCCAGCTATATGGGAGGCTTAGGCAGAATACAAGTTTAATGCCAGCCTGGGCAATTCAGCAAGACTCTGTCTCGAAATAAAGAAGGCTGGGAATAGCCCAGCAGTAGAGTACCATAAGGTTCAAACCCCAGTATGAGGAGGGAGAGAAAGAAAGATTGATTATGGAGTGGCTGCAAGTCTGTATCAGAAGACTATATCCACATGATCGACACATTGTTTTACTGAAAATATGTAACATGTAGCAAAAGAGTCAAGAGATGGAGGGGCTGAGGCTAAGTGGTAGAGCGCTTGCCTAGCATGTGTGAGGCACTGGGTTTGATTCTCACACCACATATAAATAAAGGTCCATCAACAATTAAAAAAAAAAAAAGAGATGGAGAGCTGCTTTTTCCTTTGTTTTTTACTAGAGATTTAACCCTTGGGTTCTTTATCCCCAGGTTTTTGTTTTTGAGACAGGGTCTTGCTAAATTGCTGAGGCCTTTAACTTTTGATCCTTCTACCTTAGCTTCCCACATGGCTGAGATTATAGGCCTGGGCCACCATGCCCAGCTATGGAGAGCTGCTTAAGCTCTGAGAGGTCTATCATCTCCAGTTAGTCCAGGGAGCTGAGCCTTCCTTCCTCACAGAAAAATATCTTAAAAAACAACAAAAAAAAGAGGGCATTTTCACTCTATTGGAAAGCCCTTTATCCAAGCTCTCTTCTAATTCAGGTCTTCTTAAATCTTTCCCTCCCTATTCTAGTACTCTAGTTTTACCCAGTTGGAGTCAGAGAGGAAAAAAATAAGGGAGGACAGAATGGGCTAAGCAAAGGACAAGTGGGCCAGCCATCTGCCTCCAAGGGCCAAGGACAGACCCTGTTCATCTTACCTTCTCTAGGTTGTAGGTGAGCTCATAGTCGGAATTCACAAACAGAATATTTTCAGGTTTGAGGTCCGTATGTGTCAGCTTGTTATCATGAAGGACTGCAGAGGAGAAGGGCAGGTCAGGCTTAGTTCAGGTGGCCAGAGCTAAGTGGCACCACCTGACCCCAAGCTGAGCACCCAGAGCAACGTTGGTGAGGAGGAAGGACCAGAATCACTAGGGCTGTTTTCTGCTCTACAACTAAATGAAATGCCTGGTCTAAAAAGACCTATTCTTTCTAATGTATCTCAACTGATGGGATAAAGAAAAAAAGCTTTTTACAGGTGGTAGTTTTGTACTGAATCTGACATGTATAATATCTTGACATTTTGTGAACTCAATTCTGTGAAATTGTATGGCTGTAAACTCAGTGGAAATATGTATTTGTCTGGATTCCCTACCTGGCCCCTTAGCTGAATTAGTCCACATTCCCATTTGCTTTGCTATAACAAAGAACATCTCAATTTAGATGAATGTAAACCTCTAGCATAGAGTACATTTGTCTCTTTGTGTTTGCTAACAATTTCCTAATGGGGGCGGGGGAAGGACATCCTCGAACACTTCAACTTCAAAGGCTGTCTCCCAGCTCCTACTAGGCTGGGTGTGGAGAAAGTGATGGTGAAGACATAAATCTAGAAGTGATGTCAGAAGACAGGCCAAGATGACAGTGAACAATAAAACTGTGGGTAATTGTGCTTTGACTGTTTAGGGGTTTGACCAGTCCACAAATGAGACAGAAGTGGTCCACTGGAGGGAGGGGCTGCCCCAGAGACCACCTCAGCCCACCCCACTCACACTTGACGGCCTGGCACAGCTGGAAGGCCATGTGGCGCACTTGGTGGATGGGATAGGGCAGGTAGTTGTTGTCTTTGAGGAAATCGAAGGTGCTAAGGCCCAGAAGCTCAAAGGAGATACACATGTGGCCATGGTAGTCAAACCAGTCAAACATCTGGACACAGAGGCTGGGAAGAGAGATGGGGGAAGGGGAATGTCTGATGAGCTCCCGTCTGCCCATCACCCCTCCAAAAGGAGGGCCTATACAGTTGCTGATTCCATATAATTGTGTAAAAACATGCCAGCTAATATTAGCATAAAATTCAGTTCAGCTAGCAAATGGTCTTTCTGGTAGACCCAAGAGGCACTACCTGCCAATCTTCCAAACGTTTTCCTACATTTTATTTATTTTTTGATACAAGGGATTGAACCCATGGGTGCTTCTGCCACTGAGCTACCCCTTTTTATTTTCAGACAGGGTCTTGCTAAGTTACCCAGAAGGGCCCCAAACTTGCAATCCTTCCTGCCTCAGCCTCCCAAGTCACTGGGATTATAGGTATGACGTACCCAACTCCCCAGAACTCCTGCCTTAAAAATTCTGAAACAGATCATGCTAAATCGACCAGATCAACTTCAAACCTAAAATCTTCCTGCCTTAGCCTCCCCAATAGCTGACATTATAGGTGTGCATCACCCTGCCCAACTTCCTACAATATTTTAAACAGTTCAAAAACTATTCTATTTTTTGAAGAATTCTTGAGTGCCAAGCTCTAAACAGTGTGAACCTTGAATTATCAAATGGTCCCTTCTAAACCCCAGCCCCATCTATAAAATCCACTCAATATCAGCCACTCTTGCCCATGTTTATACCTATTGTCTTCTAACAGCTTTAATGTTCTTATTCTTAATGCCTATAAGTGTATGTGAAAATATTACTGTATAAGTGTGGCCTCATTAACATAGTTTAGGCATAAAAGCATACTTTTGGTCTTTTTCTTTTTTTTTTTTTTGATAGCTGGGAATCAAACCTAGTGCCTACCAACTAGGTAGACAAGTACTCTACCACTGAATTACACCCCCAGCTCAAAGCACTAATTCATTTTTGATAGATATCGATGCTCAGTTCCAGGGTCATTTTCAGCGTGTATCTCTACAAAAGTCATCCTGGGATGAGGCCAAACTGCAAAGCACTCTTAACTGTCCTGAAAACAAGAGGAATGGATTAGAGAATGTCCCAAGCCCTGCCTACCCTGATGTTGTACTACTCTAAGATGATGAACACAAGATGAATGGATGGAAGGATCTACCCCTGCCTGCCTAACCCCAGCCTGGGAGTCTTCCCTATGCAGGGGGAGCCTCCCAGCCTCCCTCTACACTCCTCTGTTTGCTTACTTCTTGTTGTCAGGGTCCTTCTCATTGATTTTCTCCAGGACATTGATTTCAAGTCGAGCTGCTTCCTTATACTTTTCCACATTCTTAATGATCTTCAGGGCAACTCGAGCCCCACCCCTGTAGGTTGGCAGGGGAGACTTTTGCTAGGTCCTTGAGAACACCTCAGATGCAATGGGGCTGTGTAGGGACTAAGAATTCCTGACTTTTGCTAATTAGCAAAAAAGTCCCAGGTAACCCCCACCATTTCTTTATGCCTAGGAACTGTGGTGTAGGAAGGGGCTGCCAGTTACCTGCGATGGTCAACACACTGAACAACTCGGCCAAAGGTCCCCTCTCCTAAGGTGCTTACAATTTCATCTGAAATAAAAGACAGCAGGGTCGGGGAGAGGGAGGGAGAGAAGGTGGGGGCGAATGAGTTGAATTGGAAGGAAAAAGGGTACAGCAACCTGGGGTGAGATGAAGGAAGGGGAACAGATACAGATGATCACAGGGGATGAAACCCCTGCATGACTCCCACCACCTTTAACCCAGGGGCCATGAGAGCTGGGAGTGGACAGCAGAGGTCAATTCTCAACAGCAACTCAAACCACCCAGATGAACAACACCACGGAGAAAAGGCAAAGAGGCTGTGACTTGGGTTGGCTTGGGACGTTAGGATGGCTATGGGACCAATACAGGCTATAGGATTGTTACGATTTGGCTTGTACATCGCTCTTGTAGCCAGTCCCCGACGTGGTAGATGAGGTGGCCCTCAGCGTCGTCCTCTACACTCTTGGCTCTCCGGCTGCTGTGCTGCTGTCGGGGGGCGGGGGGGGTCGGAGCAAGCCAGGTGTCGGAGCGGGGGCCGGAGGGAGACGGGGTGGGTGGTGGAGGGGTCACCGGTCACAGGCGCCCAGCCATGGGGGACAGACGATGATGGGGGACAGTGGAAGGGAACACGTCAGATGCAGTAAGGCGGATTGGTGTGAGAAGAGAGAGCGGCGTACAATCCCAAGTCCCCAAACCCAAAACGGGAACAGGGAGAGGCATGGGCAGAGCAGAGAAGTGATGTCGTTGCCAATGTCACCCACAACCCCATGCTCTACACAATACCCTTCTGGGTGGGCACAGGTCTCTAACCCCTTGCCCCCACCCAAGCTTGTCTCCTGAGGGGGCCTAAGAGCCCAGGGCTTGGGGGAAAAAGGTAGTTCACAAGGAAGGTCCCTATCAAAGAATGGAAGCCTCTGGGGCAGAAGAGTTGCTCCAACACAATAAGCCCCACATGCCAGGGAGGGCACTGGAGTTTACAAAGGCTCAATGCCCATCCATTTGCAAAGTAGATTCTGGGGCCCTTCAAGAGTCGGAGAGCTTCCAAGAGGGTAGGCAGACTCAATGCCCACATTAGTGTTCATGCCCCAATGCTCAGCTGAGATCAAGGACACTACTAACTTACCAGGGTCCCAGAGGGCCTGAAGAAGAGTAGGGAGAGGAAGGGCCTGGGCTGACACTCACCGAAGATGAACGGCTGAAAGTTCGGCTGCGTCTCCTCCGCCGCCTGTGTTTCCTTCGGCTGCTGCGCTGGCTGCGGTAGCTGCTATTCTCTCGATGATACTCGTAGGAATGCCGATAGTCTGTGTCATAGTAGGCCTCTCCACGATCCCGGCTGTAGTCATTGCGCCTGTAGCTGCCACAGTATCGCCGGTCGTATACCCTCCGGTCGGATGAATGGTCATCATAGCTGCTGTTGGACAGCATATCCCCATTAGGTGCATCTGTTCAAGCCCTGCCATGCCATAGACAAGGACATGCCTCAAGGAGGACAAAGAGTAATGCCAGAAAAATTGCTCTAAGGCACTTTAAGAGTCACTCTGAGAGGATCAAAGACCAGAGAAGTAAGATGAGGAAACAGAAGATTAACAACTGCATGTTACCATGACCTCTGAAAAGGAATCTGCAGTACCACTCCCTCTCCTCCTCTCCAGTGACACAAGTGAACAAAGAACCAGTTCTTTCTTGCACATTTCTGTCTAAAATCCAGCTTTGCTCTAAACCATTTCTGTTTAAACACTAAATTATTAACAGCATGCAGGCCTAACTGTCTCCGAACTTTCTCATTAGCTACCTCCAGCTCATAATCCTTTACAGATACTTCCCTCTACCTGAACACATTTCTCCCGTTTGACTCCTACTTGCACTATACACAAGCTTAGATGTCACTTTCTTGGAAAGTTTCCCCTGGACTACACAGCCTGCCGCCTCAGTTCAAACAAACCTACCAGGTACATCCTGAGCCCAGCAAGTTAGTACTTTCTCTCTCTCTCTTTTGGTACCAGAAATTGAACTCAGGAGCACTTAATCACTGAGCCACATCCCCAGCCCTTTTCTGTATTTTATTTAGAGACAGAATCTGAGTTGCTTAGCACTTTGCTAAGGTTACTGAGGCTGGCTTTGAACCCATGATCCTCCTGCCTCCACCTCTGGAGCCACTGCGATTACAGGTATGCTGAACTGTACCCAGCCAAGTTAGTACTTTCTCTACAATAACACTTTTTGATCTGTGTGTGGTACTGAGGATTGAACCCCAGGCCCTTACATACACTAGACAAGCAATCAACCACTGAGCTATATCCCCAATCCTTTCTATTTTTAAATTTTGAGATGGGGTCTTGCTAAGTGACCAAAGCCAGTTTCAAACATGTGATCCCCCTGCTCAGACTCCCGAGTTGCTGGGATTACAGGCATGTGCCCAGCCAGGATAATACTCTTAACATTGTGGTACAAATGGCTCATTTTGTTATCCACCTTTTTTTGATGTTGCTGTTGTTCGGTGCAGGGGATTAAACTTATGGCCTCACTTATGGTAGGTAAGAGCTCTACCACTGGGCCAAAACGCCCTCTATCCCTTCTTCTCCACCTTGAACATCGCCTTCAGCCAGCTGCTTATAGCACAATGCCCTTAGCAAGTAATCAATAAACATTTGTTGAACAAACAAATAAGCAAGTAAACTGGAATCAGTTTCTCCTCCTGAGGCTTCACCTCCGTGAACGAACATGGTAGCTGTCCTCCCGCCGGCGTCGACGTGTCCGGTCACTACTACTTGACCAGGAACGACTTCTTCGTCGCTTATGTTTTCGGCTCCGATAGTGCTCATGGTAACTCCCCCTGCTACCTCGCTCTGAGGAATGGTACCTTCGGGGATGAGGCATCTGAAAGGGATCGAAAAATGGAAATAACAGGGAATGCTCTGGGTTTTTAGAAGTCTCCTCCAAGGATTGGTTGTTCCAAAAATGTTATGCTGTTTTTTGTTATTTCTATTTTCTTCTTTATATATATATATATTTATTTTTTTAGGTGTAGATGGACACAACACAATGCCTTTATTTTTATGTGGTGCTGAGGATCGAACCCAGGTCCCACCCATGCTAGGGAAGTGCTCTACCGCTGAGCCACAAGCCCAGCCCCTAACTCTCTCTTCTTTTATTTACCACTCACAACTTCCTTAATCTTCCTAACAATTTGTCCTTCTTGGAAGATACATTCACTTATTAATTTTGGTAAAATACTCTAGAAAGCCCCCTCAGTTCAAATGCTCTACCCTGGTTTACTTCACGGCTCCACAAAGACCTTCAAGTCTGAGCCACAACTTATTATAGGTAAATGTGTAGCTGATGGAGACTGCCACAGTCCACTCCTGCTGTGACTAAAATACACAAGTGTGTGATCCTGTGATCCTCACAAGTTAAAAGAATAAAACTTTAGTTTACAGTTATATTTTACAGACATTAAAAATAAATCTTAAAAAAAAAAAAAGTATATCTTATCTCACCAACTAGACTATCAGTGTTCCAAGGGCAGGAATGCAATTTTCCAGAACTCTATACACAGCCTAAACACTAAACACTGCCAAGTTCTAAGAATGTGGTCCCTTGAACTATCTTAATCACCTCTCACATCTCTGGTGAAATCCCTTGTGAGAGGTTTTAATAAAGTAGGCCCAAATTACATTCAGTTTTCTATCTGGCCCCTCCCATCTTATGCTTAGAAGTAGGCAAAAACTTGTTTTTAATTAATATCAGCACTACTTGGATGAGAATGGCCGCTTTCCAGTTAATGAAATTGGAATGGTATGATTCAAAAATCCTTTCTTTCTCAAGGAAAAAAAAAATCAAGAGAGAATCACTGTCAAAATTCAGGAAGGCAATAGCAGAACAGAATGAAAACAGCCCAAGGACAGAAGTCGGGTGGGGGCCGGGAGGATCAGGTGTGCAAAGGGTTTAAGGACTCCAACATCTGGCTCCCATTCTGGGCCACTTCTTGCCAACCTCCTCAAAATGAGGAGGTTGATATTTGATGCATTCTTGGCCTAAAGCGACTGGCAGGAAACCAAGAAGATGGAAGCACAAGCTTCTCCCAGGTAATCCAACCTTGATTAGCATAGCTACATAAATGCCATCTCACCCCATAATACTGCCATTAAAATCCCTCACAGGCCTTCCCCCGCAAAGCTTCTAAACCTTTTCACTCATAAAACCCATAACTAACTCCTAGAGTGAAACTCTTCCTGCATGCTTCAAGTGATACTTCTCTGGCTTCGATTGGACCCGCTGGTCCAACTTTGATATTAAGCTCTATTGCATCTCTGGAACCACTCCAATCCTTACCCCATCACTCCTCCTACTTTGCCTCCTTCCAACTTTCCCATAGGTTTTTCCGGATACCGGCCGACCTCCTTTCCCATTTCCCTACTGCACCGCTTCGCAGATCGCAACCCTCCTCTTCTCTTCATCTCGCCCCCGTTCCTTGCCCCCAATCCAATCCTACCCCAGTCCGCCCCGCAGTCGCCATCTTCCCGCGCGGCCCCGAGGTCCGCCAACCCGCGCGCTCACCGTTCTGGCGGCGAGGCCCGTGCGCTTGTCCCACAGGAAGTCCGTGATGGCGGCGGCACTGCGGCCGGAGTCCCGGCACCCCCGCGGCGACGAAGTGCGGCTCCACCCCCCCAACCCGGGACCCTGGGACCTCCCGCCCCGTTCCCGGGCTCCGCTCCAGTCCCGCCCGCCCCGGTTCGTCCCCGCCCCCAAGATCCTCTCGGCGCCGCTCGCACCGCCCCCGCCCAGGGCCCGATCCCAGCTCGGTCTCCGGCCCTGGCCTCTCCGCTCCGCCGCCGCCACCGTGAGCGAGCACGCACGCACGCACGCACGCACGTCCTGCGTCGCTTCCCAGCGACCCCCCTCAGCTCCGCCCCCAGGGCCGCGCGCGCCACCACGTGCTCGGCGGCTCGCGGGCGTCGGTCTGTCAGAGCCCGGGAGGTGCAGGAGGCGGAAGTTCCTGGAAGCCGGGAGGGACTCGGGGCGCGCTGGGCGTGTACCTGGTTCGCTCTGCCCCGCCTCCTGTCCTCTCCTATTCCTCCGCACTCCTGTCCTTTCCCGTCACATCTGTGGCTTACTTATTTAGCTTGGGAGGTTGAAAGGATTGTATTTATAGGGTGTCGCTGTTCGGCAGACCTGACTCTGGTGAGACTTGGTGGTGAGAGCCAAAAAAACATCCATTTCTTATAGCAGTTTCACTACCCAACCCCAGCACAGAGAGGTTCCCACCTTTTGTCCTGAACGAATTTAGTTAAGCACTTGTGGGGCAGGTACATGGCTGGGGAGAAAAGGGGAGAACCCAGTGCCAAAAAAGCGGGAGGCGTGTTAGCGGGGGAGATCACTTGAAAACTCTTATATGCTTTACATAATATGTAAGAAGTATGAATTTACTGAATCTTTAAAAATAACAGGCAGGAGAAAGACTTTAAGGCAAAGTGGACAGTTAGAGACACTGCAGAGGAATTGAGAAATGGTCAGAAAGGAAAATTGGATGGGAAACAAAATAACTTGAGAAATCAAGTAAGGGAATATCAGAGTGAAGCTAGGTGAAAGATCGTCAGAGATGATGGAGATTAAAACGGTTAAAAAAATAGGAGAAATTCCGTGACATAGAAAAGAAGGGGAGTGAAAGAATTGGAAAGGAGTGAAGGTTTCACTCTTGCACACTTTCCTAGATCATTCATTCATTCAACAAACACTTAATGGGTGTCCACTCTATGTCCAGCTTTTTACCAGGCACAAGTCTCCTGTACTTCAGAATCTCAACATATAATGGAGATGACTGTCTTATAAACTTATATTGTCAACCTTGTAACAAGAGCTGTTATAAAAAGTGATGCCCTGACTCCTGTAAGAAATCTCTAGACTAGACTCTAGGGAAGGGAGTTGGAAATCTGTTTCTAGGTTTCCTAAAAGAGATGAGATCTCAACTGTTGGAAAGTAAATTGGAGGAGAATATCAGGCAGAGAAAATGCTTGCAAGGACCTGGAGACAAGGCAGAACAATGCATTTCAGCATTATTGCAGTCCTGGCTTTCAAGATAGGGACTATCAGAAGAGAGTTGAAACTAGGTCCAAATTTTGCAGTTCCTGGTAAATTAGGCTTTAGCTTCAATGCAGTCCTAAAATGGGGAAGTTTGAAGAACTTTACAGCTACATTTGGATTTTAGAAGAATGACTGGCAGGGTTGGGGATGTAGTTCAATGGCAGAGCCTAGTATGCCTGGGTTCAGTCCCCAGCACCAGAGAGAGAGAGAGATGAAAGGAAGAATTTGAGATATTTAGGAATTAATACCCCTTAACATCACAGCACTGAAATTTAACTGTTCATTGATCTGTCCTTGAGCCCAGATAAGCATGGCTTTATAGTATGGCTAAGACTTTGTATAAGAGTCCCTAAAGAGTTGCATTTGGTGAAGGTTGGCAGAATCAGGAAATATTCTAGGGGTAGCAGCTTGGAGGAGCTCAGAAAGCAGGAATAAGCGTAAGGAGAAAAATGAGAGAAGACGAATCGGGATTGGAGACCCACGGGCGAGGATGGGCAAGAAGAACCTGAAAAGCCATTCCCCACTTCTTCCATTGGCCCCCAACCCTTCGCCTTCCCGCAAAACCCAGGACCGGTTTTCCCGCCACTTGCAGGCGGCTCCACCTCCCGGACTCTCAGTGGCTAAAAGCCCGTCAACTCTAGGCCACGCCCTCTCCTGGGCTCGGGCCGTGCTTGGCCGCCTTCGGCTCCGACCCTTGGAGGGCCGCTTTCGGATTGCTAAGCCACACCCACCTCCGAGTCCCCCCAGGACGCGGGCATCTTTGGTCCCACCCCCGCCCGCTCGGCCGGGTCTTCGCGCAGCCCTCGCCAGGGGGCGCAGCGCCACCCCGCCCGCCTGCCAGTCTGTCGCACACACCCCCTCCGCCCCGCGCGCCAGCGGTTCTGAGCCTGAAACGCCTCCGCTGCCAGCCCGCGGGGCCACGCCGGCTCCTACTCCTGAGGGGTCGGGGGGCGCCCCCATGGCCGCAGCGGGGTGTGGGAGGCCAAGGGTGTAAGCGGGCGGTCGTCATGGAGGCGGAGCAGCGGCCGGCGGCGGGGGCCGGCGAAGGGACGACCCCTGGGCTGGAGGCGGCGCCTCCCACTGCTCCCACTCCCGCGACCGCGGCCTCGGGTCCGATCCCCGGGTCAGCTCCCGAGCCTAAGAGGAGGCAGCTCGGGACGCTACTGCAGCCCACGGTCAACAAGTTCTCTCTTCGGGTATTCGGCAGCCACAAAGCAGTGGAAATCGAGCAGGAGAGGGTGAAGTCAGCGGGGGCCTGGATCATCCACCCCTACAGCGACTTCCGGTATTGGGGGCCCGGCCGGGAGGGCGGGAGACGCGGATCCCACCCCCGCGGGCAGCCACGCGGGGTCTAGGCCCGCCCCACCCTCCGAGGTCACTTCATTTCCGGCCCAGGGGTCTCTGGGTGGGGCAGGAGAGTCGCCTCCCTCAGCCTAGCCTGGGAATACCTGTGTAGGGTATCCCCGGCCGGAGATCCTCGGTGATTTGTTAGGCTGGGGCGCCAAAGGGGCGAGCACACATCAGAGGATCTCCAGAGACCTGGCTTTCCCATTTCAGGGACCTGGGACCCCACCTGGACTACAGGGACTACCCGAGTTTGGAACCCTTGCTTCTTTCCGTCCTGTTTGGTGGGGATCTGGGAAATTATGTCATAGTCCAAGGGTTAGCCTGAGGCAGCAGCCGAGCTCCGCTCTCTCCCCTCCTGTACCCCTACCTCCAGCACCTGCCTAGTTCAGCAGGACAAGCTGGAGAGGGCAGGGGTCCTGACAGCCGGTCTGGTCGCTGTCCGTGGTGCTGAACGCAGGGTGTGGCAAGGCGAATACTCAGAGCAATTGAGGTAGCAAAGCCAGGGCACAATCACTCCCCAGGTGACTCCCAGAAAAGAGGAAAGGAGGTGGGGGTGGGGCCATTTCACAGTCCCCATCAGGCTGTACCTCTACATCAAGGTCGCTAGGGGAGGAGAGCAGCCCTGTCCTTGGGGAAAATGAAGGACAGCTTTTGGATGAGGCAGGGATGTGTGCAAAGCTTCTAACCCGAGGAACGAACGAAGCAGAATGGCTGAAGTGTGAATCTAGAGCCTTGAAACACAATTGGGAACCCAGATGTTATCTTGAATCCACAGATATACACACTCCTTAAATGTTCCTCTTCCTCCCATTGTCCTTTCCACTTCTCTCTTTACTGCCTCACTCTCATCCCTCAGGTGCACCTTTTCTAGTTCCCCATGGTCACCCTTTCTCTCTCCAGTTCACCCTCATATGTATCCCCAGGAGCTGTATCCCCCTTATGATTGTGCTTCTCTCCATCCTTTCTTCTACATCACCCGCTGGGCTTGTGACCGCCTGTGAGTCAGGCTGTGAAGATGCTCTTATGGCTAGGCAAACCCTTTTTCCCTCCCCTCTCCCAGAATCTCACAGTACAGGATTTCTCCTCAGCAGCCCAGGAGAGAGGGAAAGAGGGATCAAGGATTTGTTGTTGAACAAAAGCACACAATCTGAGGGGTTTCCTGAAGGCTGGTACTGGGAACCCCCAAGCACCTTTCAGGGGCTGGGAGGATTGGTTTTTCAGTCAGAGTCGGAAGGCACTGTGCCCTGGGTTTATACTGGGATTAGATGTGTCCTAGAATTAAAACCACCATTGGTAATTGAGTGCCTCAGATTATCCAGTGATTTTATCTGAGTGAAGGCTTCTCTCAGCTCCCTCCCAACCTCTTATTTCTAAAGCGTCTGCCACAGCAGTGTGGCTCTCCCTAGCTCATATCCTTGCCTGGGCACAGGAAGGTTAGAGAGAGTAGGGAGTGCAGAGCTCAAGCCTTGCTGCCTCGGATTGCCCATGAAGTTCCTCTGTGTGAGCAGACCTATGAGATGCAGTGGAGGCACTAGGGAGGGGCATCTCTGGATTGCTCAGGTCAATGGGGGCAGGACAGACCAGACTCCCCTGGAACACAGATGAGCAGATCCCCGTAGACAAACAGGATTCACAGGTCCAACTGTGTTGGGGAGGAGGAACGGGGTGAGGACGGCTGAGGAGAGTGTGGGGTCCTAGACTAGGAATGGGCAGAAAGCTGGAGATGGGAGAAGCAACAACCTTTTCAGAAAGCTGGGGATAAAGGGTGGGTGAGTCATAACACCAGCTAGTGCTTGTATAGCACTGTCACATCCATTGTTTCAGTGGAAATTTTTTCAACAACCCTGTGGGATTGGAGTACTTTATCTTTCTTTTTTAACCTTTAGAATAGTTAAAAGTGGTGACATAGGTCTTATATAGTAGGGATGATACACACACACACACACACACACACACACACATCATGTAATAGCTGTCTAGGTTAAGAGGTTGCATATTGCCAGTGCCACAGAAGTTCTCTCATATCTCTTTCCCAAACCCATAAATATGAGAGTACCCACTAAATGTTCAGCTAAGTGTTCTCATATTCATTTCCCAAACTCACTATTCTTATCATCTATGTATTTATTGATTGATTGATGGTGGGGATTGAGCCCAGGGCCTCAAGCATACTAAGCACACACTCTACTGCGGAGCTATCCCCAACCCCATATTCTAAGTTTTGTGGTACTCATTTTCTTACTTTTAAAAATAGTTTTACCACTTTTCTGAATCCTGAAATAATGAATGTAATTTAGTTTTGCCTGTTTTTAAACTCTGTGTAAGTGCACTCATCCCATATTATCCTATTGTTTTTTTTTCCCATTATGAAATTTGTGAGCTTCATCCTTACTCAGATGTAGCTGTAATTGGGTAATTTCACAGCCATGTAGTATTCCAGACTATGAATATGTCATGTATCACAGAGTATTTATCTTCATGTCTTTTTTATCTATACTTTCTACTTATGAATATTTGGGTTGTTCCCAAATTTAATTCTGTTATAAATATTCCTATATATATTGCTGGAGTGCTTGTTTCCCTCTGGTGTGTACATATCTAGGAATGGAATTGCTGGGTTTCTGGGAATGCAACTATTCAACTTTACTAGATAATGCGGCACAGTTTCCTAAATAGCGGTTCCAGTTCTCATTCCCAGCGGCTATTAATGTGTAAGTGGACTCATCCCATATTATCCTTATGTTATTATCCTCATTCCGTTATTCTGCGTTCTTGCCCATGTTGGTGGGGAGTCACAGTATCTTCTGTCATTCTACTGGCTGGTAAAATATCGTGGTCTTACTCCCTATTCGGCTCCCTCCTTAGGTTTTACTGGGACTTGATCATGCTGCTGCTGATGGTGGGGAACCTCATCGTACTTCCCGTGGGCATCACCTTCTTCAAGGAGGAGAACTCCCCTCCCTGGATTGTCTTCAATGTCCTTTCTGATACTTTCTTCCTGCTGGATCTGGTACTCAACTTCCGCACCGGCATCGTGGTAGAGGAAGGCGCAGAGATCCTTCTGGCACCGCGGGCCATCCGCACGCGCTACCTCCGCACCTGGTTCCTGGTTGACCTCATATCTTCCATCCCCGTGGATTACATTTTCTTGGTGGTGGAACTGGAGCCACGGCTGGACGCTGAGGTCTACAAGACGGCGCGCGCCCTGCGCATCGTTCGGTTCACCAAGATCCTCAGCCTGCTGCGGCTGCTCCGCCTCTCCCGCCTCATCCGCTACATTCACCAGTGGGAGGAGGTGGGGTGGGGAGGTGGGCAGGGGGGCTCGCAGAGCCCTTAGGGAAGGCTCTGTGGGTGGGGGCTCCTGGTGACTTTATAAGTGAAGCGTGGTTGAGTTCATTCAAAAGTTGATGGGGGTGAAACACTACAGAAAAAGGATTCAGGGGATGAGGCCTGGGGCAGAGTGTTTGGGCAGGAGAGTGGAGCTCAGCAGCTGGACAAACACTTCAGGGTTAGTTGATCCCAGGGTGAAGAGGGGGTGGGAGGAGTCAGGAGCTGCGGCTTCAGGACAGCAGATTAGTGGTTCAGAGTGTGGTCTCTGCAACTTCGTGTCCTGTGGTCAGATCCTAGTTTTATTATTTAATATATGTACCTAAGGTGTGGTTGGAAAGATTAAAGGAGTTAATACATGTAAAGCACTTAGGCATCTGGTGCCTAGTAAGTTCCAAGTAAATTAACTTATTTCTGTTGTTGGAGGGGAAAAGGGCTGCTGGCATTAATCCTTCCATCCATGCCTAGGGACATTACATTGTGAAATGCCCCCTGCCCTCTTTTTCAGGCCACACCTGGGCAGCTTGTGCAGTAGACCTGTTTGAGTCTCTACTGGGACACTTACAGTGTGATTCAGGACATATGATTGGCCTTAATCTTCCTACCTATGAGAGTAGGGAAGCATGATCTAATTTATATGAGCTATATATGTGTGCTAGAAACTCCACACAAACACGATCCACGTTTTTTTAAATTCAGGGAGGCGGGGGCAAGGGAGAAGTTCAAAGATAATTTGCAAGGCTAGGACTGGAGAAGGACCAGCAGGGAGGGGTTCCTGTCCACAGCAGCCCCTCCTCGGACTCCTCAGATCTTTCACATGACCTATGACCTGGCCAGCGCTGTGGTTCGTATCTTCAACCTCATTGGGATGATGCTCCTGCTCTGTCACTGGGATGGCTGTCTGCAGTTCCTGGTCCCCATGCTGCAGGACTTCCCTCCTGACTGCTGGGTTTCTATGAACCGCATGGTGGTGAGAAGTCCCCCGGCTCTGCTGCCCCTGGGCCTTCTGAGGGCTCTTCTGCCTGAGCAGCAGGGATGGCCTCAGGGAGCAGGAGGTGGGGGATAATCAAGAAAGAAGACTGGAAGAGGTGGGGAGGAGGGAGGAGGGGGGACAGAGACCCAGAGGAACTGTCTGTGTGTTGGAGGGGGTAGGCAAGGAATGGAACCTAAGCAGAAAAAGGCCCCCAAGCTGTAAAGAGGGCTTTTTTGCTTCAGGGACCCCAGAGTGAAACAAGTGTCTCCTGGGAGGATGGTCTGAAGTAGAAGGGGCAGGCAGAGGACTCAAAGAGAGAAAAAGGGGAAGGTGGAGAATGAGGCTCTGAGGGGCCATGCCTAGCTCTGCAATGTACTCTGCCCCCCAGAACCACTCGTGGGGCCGCCAGTACTCCCATGCCCTGTTCAAGGCCATGAGCCACATGCTGTGCATTGGCTATGGGCAGCAGGCTCCCGTGGGCATGCCCGACGTCTGGCTCACCATGCTCAGCATGATCGTGGGCGCCACGTGCTACGCCATGTTCATCGGTCACGCCACTGCCCTCATCCAGTCCCTGGATTCTTCGCGGCGTCAGTATCAGGAGAAGGTCAGCATGGATCGGAGAGGGAAGGGGTTGGTGTGGAGAGGTGCTGGAGACTGGGTAGCTCGACCTGAGGCCCATTCTGGTGTATGCCATGTTGGGTCTCTTGTGTCCTTCCCTGACCCATGTCCATTTGTCCTCTACTTCTGCCCTTGGGCCCTGCCCCTCTACCCATTTCTGGTTTTTCCTGTCACTGTGCTATGTGTCCTCTCCATATCCACCCTTATCCATATATCTTGTGGTCCTGTGTATCCACTTCGGGCTCCATGTTTCACCTCTAACTCTGATCTATGTCTGTAACCTCCCACCCCCACCCATGTCTCTCTGTATCCTCCTCCTGCTGGCCATGGGTCGCCCTCCAGTACAAGCAGGTGGAGCAGTACATGTCCTTCCACAAGCTCCCGGCTGACACCCGGCAGCGCATCCATGAGTACTATGAGCACCGCTACCAGGGCAAGATGTTCGACGAGGAGAGCATCCTGGGCGAGCTGAGCGAGCCACTGCGGGAGGTGGGGCCAGGCTGGGCCCTTGACGGGGCTCTTCAAGGATCTGGGTTTCTGGGGGTGCTGTTTCTCAGGGCAGGAGGAACTGATCAGTAGGTACTCTTATAGGGAGTAAGGCCTGTAGAGGGCGCCTGGGAGGTCAGGTATGTGGGGGGCCTTATGGAGTTAAGAGACTTTCCTGAAGGCCTTATGGGTGACGTATGCATGGGTGGGGCTATAGGGATTTCTGTTTTGGGGAGAAGGTTCCACCCAGGCCCGTGGGAGGGCTTTGAAGACAGGAGCTTAGGAATGGTCCCAGGCCCACTGTAGCATCCCCATCCTATGGCAGATCTTGACCCCAGGGTGGGGTTTCTGGAGACAGCTCATTGGAGGAATCTTAGGGCAGGCAGCACAGCCTACCTGACAGGCCCCTCCCCTGCCCAGGAGATCATTAACTTCACCTGCCGAGGCCTGGTGGCCCATATGCCACTGTTCGCCCATGCCGACCCCAGCTTCGTCACCGCGGTGCTCACCAAGCTACGCTTTGAGGTCTTCCAGCCGGGGGACCTTGTGGTGCGTGAGGGCTCCGTGGGCAGGAAGATGTACTTCATCCAGCACGGGCTGCTCAGTGTGCTGGCACGTGGTGCCCGGGACACCCGCCTCACTGATGGATCCTACTTTGGGGGTTAGCAGATCTCAAGGAGGGAGGAGGGTGGATCACAAACACCGGAGACTGGGAAAATGCTCCCTGGGATCAGGATCCCCTCTGGCTGTACTGTACAACCAGGGTTCCAGTCCCTTCCCAGCATGCTTAGAATCTCTAGGCTTGGGGCCTGGGGGTGGGGGGAGCTGTATTTTTTAAAAAGCTTCTCAGGAGTTTCCAGTGCATAGTCAGGTCACAAATTATTGAGACAGAGGGCTTTTTAAGACTCTTAGCCAGTGAATCCAAGAATCCTATGAGTTGAGGGGAAAATAGGAATGAAGCAGAGCTTCCCTAGGCATTTGAACTTTGTGGAGATGCCCTGGTATTAGGATTCAGGGACCCAGCCTGTGGCAGTAGGGGCAGTTCTACCAGCTTCCCAAAGGGACTTGAGACTCATATAACCTCTCAGCCCCCAAAACACCCACCATCCCCTAGCACCCACATCTGTTACACTCGACTCCTGTGGCATTATTTTTATCCTCCAAGGTAACCTTTATTGTTTATTCAAGAGGTTGGAGGAGTGAGCTGCCCCAGGTCTCCTCCTGGGGTAGAGCAGTGAGGCTGGGCTGGGCATTAAAGTAGGAGTCTGGAGGCCAGCCAGATCTGCCTGTTTGTCAGCTTTGAGAGAGTGACCGCGCATGGTAGTGTATGCCTGTAATGTCAGCTGCTCAGGAGGCTAGGGTGAGAGGATTGCAAGTTCAAAACCAGCCTGGGCAACTTAGCAAGACCCTGTCTGAAAAAAAAAAAAAAGTGCAGGGGTCTGGGCTGGGGCTCTAACTCAGTGGTAGGGAGTACCTCTGGTCTCATCCCTAGTGCTGGGGAGAAGAAAAAGGAAAGGAAAAAAGCAGAGTGAGAAAGACAGGAAGCAGGCATCCAGAAATTTGTTTAGAGGACTGGAGAGAGACATGCTTGGAGCATTTAGGGACCGAGGGGTAGGGGAAAAGCTTTAGTTTCTCCCAAGTCTAGGGAGAATCCTGAGACTTCTGGGTCAGCTGGTGCAGTCCCAGTGAGAGGGAGCTCTGGAAATGGGTTCTGAGCCTTCTTCCTACTTCTGCAGAGATCTGCCTGCTGACCCGGGGCCGGCGCACAGCCAGTGTGCGGGCCGACACCTACTGCCGACTCTACTCACTTAGTGTGGACCATTTCAACGCAGTGCTTGAGGAGTTTCCTATGATGCGCAGGGCTTTTGAGACTGTGGCAATGGATCGGCTGCGCCGCATAGGTGAGATCTGTCTCCCCTGGATCCCAGCTGTGCCTAACCCCATCTCTATAGCAAGAAACAGTCTCTAGTGCTTCAGGGCCACACCCAGCTCACCCAATCCCAGCAAATGCCCCCAACAGGCCTTTCAATGCTGTGGATCACTGTCCTTATCCCTCAGTGTGTCCTACCCCTGGAAGCATCTCCCTGAGTCTCCATGCCCTGAGCCCTCCAACTGAGCACCAGTCCCTGAACCTCACCAATTCTGATTCACAACCTCTTCTTCCAACCCCATCTTCCGATCTCCATCCCCCAGCACTATCTCCATACCCTCAACCCCACCCCCATCCCTGACCGCGGTTACCTTCACATTCTCTGGCATCCAACCTCTATCTTGGATTCTTTCCCTATTATTAACTCCACCTTCCTGGGACAACTTTTAGGCAAGAAGAATTCCATACTGCAACGGAAGCGCTCCGAGCCAAGCCCAGGCAGCAGCGGCGGTATCATGGAGCAGCATTTGGTGCAACACGACAGGGACATGGCTCGGGGAGTCCGGGGTCTGGCTCCAGGCACCGGAGCTCGGCTCAGTGGGAAGCCAGTGCTGTGGGAGCCGCTTGTGCATGCCCCTCTACAGGCAGCTGCTGTGACCTCCAACGTGGCCATTGCTCTGACTCACCAGCGGGGCCCCCTGCCTCTCTCCCCAGATTCTCCAGCCACCCTCCTTGCTCGCTCTGCTCGACTCTCAGCAGGCTCCCCAGCTTCCCCGCTGGTGCCTGTCCGAGGCGGCCCTCTGCTGGCTCGGGGGCCGTGGGCATCCACCTCCCGCTTGCCTGCCCCACCAGTTCGAACCCTCCATGCCAGCCTATCCAGGGCAGGGCGCTCCCAGGTGTCCCTGCTGGGCCCTCCACCAGGAGGAGGTAGCCGGCGGTTAGGACCTCGGGGCCGCCCACTCTCAGCCTCCCAACCCTCTTTGCCTCAGCGGGCAACAGGCGATGGCTCTCCTGGGCGGAAGGGCTCTGGAAGTGAGCGGCTGCCCCCCTCAGGCCTCCTAGCCAAGCCTCCAGGGACAGCCCCGTCCCCCAGGCCACCAGTGCCTGAGCCAGCCACGCCCCGGGGCCCCCAGCTCTCTGCCAACATGTGAAACCTTTGGTTACACAGGCCTTAGCTATTGGGGTGCAATAGTGTGTGCCCAATGGCAGATGACTCCTGGGGAAGGCTGAGAGGACCCAAAACACTGCCTACGGGAATGTCTGTCCTTATCACTATGAAGATAGTCTGCGTCCTCAGCTCGAGCATCCACAGCCTGTCTAACATCCTAACGCATTCATCCATTTGTTCTATGTACCGAGTGCCTACCATGCTCAAGGCACTGTGCCAGGCGCTGTATGTCTCCACTGCCAAGTAGAAGTGACTCAAAGCCCTTTGACAAGGGCACTCCCTGGCCAAGGTCCTGCCAGGTGCAGGCCTGGATCCATGACCCCACCTTTATTAAGCACAAGTGCTTGCCATCACCATCACTGCCAAGTAATTAGATATCTCTGTTTCCCTGCCAATGACCCTGCAGGTTCTGCCCCATGTGGTTATCTTCCTGTCCCCTTAGCATAGCTGGGCACTATCAATTACCTGTGCCCTCACTGCTGCCAACAAATCTCTTGAATCCTTAGTGTGGGCATCTACCTTTGCCCTCTTACTGCCACCTGTGGACCCACCCAGATAATGTCCTCTAAGTGGGAACACACATCTACCCAGTTCCCTGCGATCTCTGTCCATGTGGTAGAGTTATTTTTGTAAACTGGGAGCTGCCTCTTCCCTGTGCCTCCTGCCCCAGTGGCGTACCCCCCCCTTAAACTAAGGGATAATTGTCACCTCCTTACTGTGCTAGCCTAGATCCACCTTGGTAGGGGGCAAGTATCCGAATCCTTATATGATCTCTTCTTTCCTTTTTTATTTGTCTTATTTATTCAGTTATTTATTAATTTTATTTATTCATTTGCTAATTTGACTTATCCATTCATTTTATCCTTTATCTGTCCTTCCCCCCTCTCCTGGGAGGGAGATGGGAGGAGCAGGAGGAGGCAGGACCATTCTACACCCAAACTCTTGTGGTCCTTGTGCAGTGCCATCAGCAATATCAAACCCTCTCCCTACCTAGGTAAAGGCAGGTGGGGCCACCCAAGAGGGGGAGGGGACTATTTTTATCTTTGTTATTTTCTCTTCTGGGTCTGCTGTTGGTGCAGGAGTAAGGAGGGCCCCACAGTATCCAAGCCTGGGGAAGAGCAGCCAGCCAGCCCCTCTACCTTCTCAGGGACAAGAGTAACCCCTTACCCACCCACTCTGTCCCTTCTACTCTGCAGTATCAAAGAATGTGGGGCCAGGACCCTAAATCTCCTTTCCTCCTGGGTGGGGAGTTCTGGGGTTCTTGGTGTGTGGGAGAAGTTTTATAATTGCTGCTAAATAGCTGGGTTTAAAAGAAAATAGAGACTTATTTTGGCTCTTGGTTTGTGTGTGGGACTAAAGTGGGTATGAGGGAATTTCTGGGTGCAGGAGGGGTCATGTAGCCCAGCAAAGCAATGAGGTGGCCATGAGAGCAGCCAGGGGGAGACAGTCTGCAAGCTCAGCCTCAAGGCTGTGAAGTCAGTGATGAGATCATCCAGCTTCCTCCAAGTGTGGCCCCCTGATGTTACTGTCTGCCACCATGAAGGGGTAGCTTGCCCCTATCCGTGGGAGGTGTCACTCTCCTCAGGAGATGCCTTGCTGATTGTGAGGGCCACATAGAAAAACATCAGACTGCACGGATGCAGTGTTTTAAAATAGTTCAGGGGAGACTAGACAGGATCACCCTGTCTCTGCTCCCCAACCCCAGGGATGAGAAACGTGAAAGAATAGAATTAAGCAGCCAAGCTGGGTTTAAAGGCTCAGGGCATCTTAGAGCCTGGCTGAGCAGATTGGATGTGGGGAATATACAATTGGTGCTGCTGGGTGGCCAGTGCATAATTGGACACAGATTTTCAGGGCCTGTCTGAAATGCAGGCGGGGGCACCCCGCAATCGGGCTAGATGGCAGATGTGATCTTGGATAGGGATATGGGCGTAGAGAGACTGGGAAATGAGGCCGTGGATGGGTTGTGGGTTGGAGGGAGCAGTGTCGGGAGGAAGGGTTGGACTGGATCGGAGCGGGAAGGAGCGTCTCAGGATATGCTCAGCACTCGCATGATGTTGGTATAGCCAGAGCCAGGTCGCCAGCCTGTCACCACAATCACCAGGTCCCCAGTACGGAGAAAACCACGGAGCTTTCCTGGGGAAGGGAAAGAAGATGATATTCGTTGAGAGGCCTAGACCAGCCTGGTAATAAGGATCAGCAACCATCCCCAACCCCCTTCAAGGGTACCCTGTAGGAATTGAGGCACTTGAAGCAAACTGTTGGCACCGCAGGGAGTGTAACCACTGTGGTGTTTTAAAGCAGTGCAGTGTCAATGGGGGGAGGTGGTGCATGGTTGCTAAGTAGCAAGGCTGCCCAAAGAGGTCAAGTCGGATCATATGACAATTGTCAATTCGATTTTCATTCCAGCTGTCGAGCTTTCTCCTCTCTCCTCTTGCTCCTATGTCATACCAGGCTCCAGCCACCCGGCACAGACAGCAGCTGGATGACTTAAGGATGGCTCTGCCCTCTCTCTCAGCTTGACCCCCACCCCCAGCATTCCAGCTACTTCTCAGTCTTTGTGACTCTTATAAGGACAATCTGGAATCGAAGGAGAGGGGTAGGGCTTTTTTGAGTGGTGTGTGAGGCCAGGTTGAGGGACTCCTGGTACAAATGCCAGGGGAGGGAGGGAGGGAGGTCTGGCAGCTCACCACTCTGAATGCCAAATTGGACCCGGCGATCCACATCGTCTGCCCAGATGGCCTCTGGAGGTTCTCTGTAGAGCAAGGGGAAGACTCCCCGGCATAGGTTGACCTGGCGGGCAGCCTGGGCGGAGCGGGTGACAGCAATGACTGGGGCTCGAGGTCGGTACCGAGACAGAAGCTGGGCCGAGCTGAAGAAGAGCAAGAGGGGCTGGGGCTGGGGCTCAGCAGTAGAGCACTCGCCTAGCACGTGTGAGATGCTGGGTTCCATCCTCAGCACCCCATAAAAATAAATAAATAAAAGGTGTTGTGTCCGACTATAACTTAAAAATAAATATTAAAAAAAAAAAAGAGCAAGAGAGGGTTGAAATAGGAGACAAGTTTGAATTGTGGTTCTAGGTGTCACCAGGAAGCTGTGTGACCCTGAGGAAGTCATCACACTTCTCTGGGCCTTGATTCTCTCCTCTGTAAAAAGTGACTCAAAGCCCTTTGACAAGGGCACTCCCTGGCCAAGGTCCTGCCAGGTGCCAAGGTCCTACCACAGAATAAGAATCTACAAAAAGGGCTGGGGATGTGGCTCAGCGGTAGCGCGCTCGCCTGGCATGCGTGCGGCCCGGGTTCGATCCTCAGCACCACATACCAACAAAGATGTTGTGTCCGCCGAGAACTAAGAAGTAAAAATTAAAAATTCTCTAAAAAAAAAAAAAAAAAATCTACAAAAAGATATGATAAGGAGAAACCTCTTTAAAAACCATAAAGCCATTCAGAGAGTATGCATTTATATAGTACTTAATGTCTCTTGCTAATCCTCAAAACTCCATGAGAAACAGTGGCTGACATAGACCTGAGGGTACGGAGCAGGGGTATACAGTCCAGGTGGGTTTCCCATGGTCTCGTTGCTAAGATTCAGAACAAAGACTTGAACTCAGACCCACTGCCCATCTGCAACACTCCAGAACTGTAAGGCTCTACAGGCTAAATGGACTCGCCTCAGAGACCTAGGAACCCAAATGCCCTGAAGCCAACATGCTCAGGGATGCCATCCTGCCAGTCCTCTGGAACTAGATGACCTGAGTCCTGGTACACTCCAAGATCTGCCCCCCCCCCCCCCCGCCAGGCCTCACAGCTGTCTCTCTCCTTGCCCTGCGGCACTGGTCTTTATCCCTGATGGCCAGACAACACTCGGGTCCACGGCCCAGTCCAGCCTACCCTTAACCCAACGCCCTGTCTGGGCTTCCCAGTGTCCCCCTCACCGGCCAGTAGTGGTCAGAACGATGATGGCAGCAGCACAGCACTTGAAAGCGGCCTCCACAGCCCCGATGGCAGTCACCTCAGTGGGGTCCCGGCTCAGTGGTGCTGCCCTGCGCAGCTCCTCAAACAACTGCCGGTGGTACACCGCGGCCTCGGCCTCCCGTGCAATCTGCAGGTACCAGAAGGTCAGGCTGGCGAGGGACAATGGGGCCCAAAAAGGGTTTGGGTCCCCAGGCCATTGGCCTTTCCTTATGAGTTCCTACCGCGTGCTGCATCTTTACGGCCTCCACGGGGAAGTGGCCTTTGGCAGTCTCCCCTGACAGCATGATGCAGTCTGCCCCATCCAGTACAGCATTGGCCACATCGCTGGTCTCGGCCCGTGTTGGCCGGGGCTTAGTAATCATGCTCTCCAGCATCTGGGGACACCATGGATGTCAGAGCTGTAGGAAGCACACTCTCACTGGAGTCCTTGACAAGCTACTTTCTCTGACACCTAAACTCCCAGAGTGCCTTGAAAATCAGGATCACAGCCACAAGCTGTTTGACCCTGGCAGTTCAGTTTCCTCAACTGAAAAGGAGGGTTACAAGATCTCTACTTCACTTCACTATTTGAGGATCAAACACTGGATGGCAGTGTCCAAAGACCTAAGATGTGGATATTCACCCGAAGTGATCCCAAGACCACAAAGTGTCCCAGCCCCAAGGATCACTCCAGACCTGAGTGGCGCAGACGACGGGCTTGCCTGCCAAGTTGCACCGCCCAATCATCATCTTCTGAGCCAGGAAAACCTTCTCAGCTGGGATTTCGATGCCCAGGTCTCCCCGTGCTACCATGATACCATCGCTCACCTCCAGGATTTCATCAAACCTGGGTGGTTGGAGGAATCAGGGCTGGAGCAGAACCGGGAGATGCCATGGAGAAGCGAGCAAAAGAAGAGAAGTAGGGGGAGTGGTCTGTCCCCCATAGTGCCTAATGGGGACAATGACCTAGCCTCACTTCTTCACGCCTTCGTGGTTCTCGATTTTGCTGATGATTTTGATGCTCTGTCCCTCCGGCCCCAGGGCAGCCCGAACTGCGGTCACATCGCTAGCTTTCCGCACAAAGGAGGCAAAGACGATGTCCACACCATGCTCCACCCCGAAGCGCAGGTCCAAGGCGTCTTGCTCAGACAGCCCAGGCAGGTCAACCTCGACACCTGGCAAGTTTACGCCCTTTCTGCTGCCCAGAACGCCACCATTCTCCACTTCGGTTACTAGTCCCTCTGGGCCTGCAGAGAACCAACTTCGGTGAGGACTGTGAAGGGACACCAGCCTTGGACCCTCAAGAGATCAGGAACCTTGTCCCACTCATTTCCCCACCCTGGTTCTGGGCTCCTGTGCCAGACATAACCAACCCGCAAGTCCAGTTCCAACCCAGGTGAAAGCAGAAGTCTGGATGCTGGGGACTCCTGAGAAGAGTGGGAAGGACACGTGGCCAGGGGAAGGTGTCCGTCTAAGGGCGAATGGGGGAACCAAAGGGAAAGGAATGTGCCCAGCGTTCGTGCGTGGTCAGGGCGGGAGGTGAGTCCGCACCGATGTTCCGGACCACTAGGGAGATGAGTCCGTCGTCGATGAAGATGCGGCCCCCCACCGGCACGACCCGGAGGATATTGGGGTAGTCCACCCACACGGTGTTCGCGTCCCCCCGCGTCCGGAATGCCGGGTCCACAGTCACCAGCACTTGGGAGCCCTTCACTATCTCCACTTCGCACTGCGGACCCTAGTGGAGAGCCAGAGCAGACCTAAGTCCTGCGCGCACGTCCCTGACCGGTCCCCCAGCTCCGCCTCTGGCCCCGCCCAATTCCCTGGGCGCTCTGGGGTCCCCTTCTCCACCCCAGACACCACCGGCCCCAGCCCCGCGGCTCACCCCCTGCAGGATTCCAGTGCGTATCTCCGGTCCCTTGGTGTCCAGAGCGATGGCCACTGGCCGGTAGCTGAGCGGGGAAGTTGCAAAGCTCTCCACTGCCTCCCGGATGTTGGCGATGGACTCGGCGTGGTACTGGGGAGGAAGAGGAAGCGAGATTTCCAGGGAAGGTGACTAGGGCTTGGGGCATCCTCCAGCCCCGCCCTCTGCCCCCTCCATTCGCTGCCACCTCGTGGGAGCCATGGGAGAAGTTGAGTCTTGCAATGTTCATCCCGGCCTTGATCATCTCCTTGAGGCGCTCCACTGAGCGAGATGCGGGCCCTGGAACCAAAGATCCTGCTCAGACTGCTTTTCCCCCACCCTGGCAGACAACCAGCCTGCCACCACCCTCAAAGGCACCCCACACCACTGGAGTCCGGTTATCTGACCTTTATTCCTTAATGTAACCCCTGCACACAGGTTCCAAACTCTTTTTTTCTTTCTGCAGCCAACATTCGCCCCTTTGGGGAGGCAGTGCTGCAGGGTTCTTGGAGGAAGGTAACCTCAGCTAGACCCTAGGTAAACATGTTGGCAAGTGACCTAAGTTCTGTAGTGTGGGGGTTATCACAGGGCATGAGATGGGTAGGGTCCTCATTGACTGAGAGCTGAGTTCTAGCTAAGTTGCCCACGCAGGGCTTGAGCTGAATTTATGATCCTCTTGCCTCAGCTTCCACATAGCAGGGAGTACAGGTGTGTGTGTGCCACCTTGTCTGGCTTCAGCTCTGTCGTTTGATTGATTGATTGATTGATTGCTGGTCCTTGCACATGCTAAGCATGCACTGACCATTAAGCTACATTCCCAGCCATGGTCTCTATCATTTTACCTTCATTCTTTGGCAATCTCAGTCCCATCTATATGCAGACATTCCCCAAATTTATTTATTTTAAAATATTTTTTAGATGTTGATGGACCTTTATTTTATTCATTTATTTATATGTGGTGCTGAGAATCGAACCCAGGACCTCACACATGCTAGGCAAGTGCTCTACCACTGAGCCACAACTCCAGCCCTCCCAAATTTATATTTCAGACCTTGCTTGTAAACCCAGAGTTGTATATTGGACTGACTGCCTACTCTACGTCATCCTTGGATATTTTATTTTACTTTATTTTATTGTACTGGGAATTAAATTGAATCCAGGTGCACTTTACTTCTGAGCTACATTCCCAGACCTTTTTTTTTTTTTTTTTTTTTTTTTTTTGTGTGTGTGTGTGTGTGTGGTGCTGGGGCCATGTGCATGTAAGGCAAGCACACTACTAACTGAGCTATATCCCCAGCCCTCTTTTTCTTTTTAAAATTTAGTTATCTTTTATTTTGAGACAGGGTCTTGCCAAATTGCCTAGAGCCTCACTAAATTTGAAGCTGATGTTGAACTTGCAATTCTCCTGCCTCAGCCTCCCGACCTGGGATTACAGGCATGTGCCACTGCACCAGGCCCCTTGGATGTTTAATATGCACCTCAAACTCATCACATCCCTAACTTTCCCACCTCAGTCTTTCCTGCCCACTTGATAATGCCGACTTCCAGTTCCTCAGGCCCAAACCTTGCAGTCGGCTGGGTGTGGGTGTGCCTGCCTGGGATGCCAGCTACGGCAGGGGTCCTGCCACAGGAGGATCACAAGTTTGAGGCCAGCTTCAGCAACTTAGCGAGACCCTGTCTCAAAAAAATAAATTAAAGGGCTGGGATTGTGGCTCCATGGTAGAGCGCTTGCCTCGCATAAGGCCCTGGGTTCAGTCCCCAGCACCACATAAAAATAAAGATATTGTGTCCATCTACAACTGAAAAAAAAAATATTTAAAAAAATAAAATAAAAAGGGCTGGGGATGTAGCTCAGTGGTTGAGTGCCCTTGGGTTCAATTCTCAGTACCAGAAAACCAACAAAATTAATCAATTAGTAAATCCTCCCCCACCCCCACTGCATCAATCCAGTTGATCCATTAGGAAATCTTGTACCTTTAAAATACATTGAGAATCGGCCTGCTCTGGCCACCTCCACTGCCACCACCTGGGCTGAGCCGGAAGTACTGCTGGAACAGCTCTGTCCTTGCCCCCACCCCACCCCCCCACCCCCCCACCCCCCCACCCCCCCCACCCCCCCACCCCCCACCCCCCCACCCGGGTCGATTTTCAATCTGGCAGTTTGGACGGTTCTGCTAAATATAAGTAAGAACTTGTCACCCCCGGATTGCTCAAGACACTGCAAGGCTTCCATTTTATTTGGAGGAAGACTCGACTCAAACTCTGAGAATGGCCTCTGAAGGGCCACTGACCCATCCCTCCCCTCGTCTCTTCATATCTGTGCCCTGGCCCCTTCCTGGTTTCCAGCTTTCTTAGGACTTGGGCACCGATTATTCCCTTGGCCTGGAACTCTCTCCCCAGCTATCAGAGGGCTAGTTTTTGTTTGTCTCCTTTTTTTCCAGTAAAGGCTGCCCTGGCCTCCCTGATCAGGACTGTGACCTGCCTCCCGCTCTCCCACGCCTGTTGCCCCTTACTGCACTCCCTTTTTATACAGTACTTATCATTTCCTAACACACTAAATTATTTACCTATATTTTTAAAAAAATAACATATATGCATACATATATATCTTTAGTTGTCAATGGGCCTTTATTTTATTTATTTATATGTGGTGCTGAGAACTAAACCCAGGGCCTCACACCTGCCAGGCAAGCGCTCTACCGCTGAGCCACAACCCCAGCCCTATTTACTTATTTTAGGTTTTCATTTTATTTCTTGGTGGTACAGGGGATGGAAACCAGGGCCTCATGCATACTAGGCAAGTGCCCTTCTACTGCGCTACATCCCTGGCCCATTTACTTACTGAGTGTGTGTGTGGGGGGGGGCTGGGGATTGAACCCAGGGCCTTGTGCATGCAAGGCAAGCACTCTACCAACTGAGCTAGGTCCCCAGCCCCGAATAAAGATTGAACCCAAGGATACTTTTCTACTGAGCCACACCCCCAACGCTTTTTATCTTTTTGAGATGGGGTCTAGCTAAGTTGCTGAGGCTGGCCTCAAACTTGTGATCCTCCTGCCTCAGCCTCTGGAGTTGCTGGGATTACCGACCTGCACTATTGCACCCGGCATCAAATACTTGTTGAATGAATGACTATGTCAAACATGTAGAAGTTTGGGGCTGGGGTTATGGCTCAGCAGTAGAACGCCCGCCTCACACATGTGAGACCCTGGGTTCGATCCTCAGCACCACACAAAAATAAACAAAATAAAATAAAATAAACATATTGTGCCCATGTATAACTAAAAAAAAAAATATGAAAAAAAAACCATGTAGAAGTCTCAAAGGAAGAGAAAGTTGGAGAAGCGCCTGGATACACACCATTGTGCGGGGCTGCCAGGGAATAGGTGGTCTTACCGATGGTGGCAATGATGCTGGTGCTTCGAGCAGCCACAGGCTCGGAGTCAATATCCAGCAGGCAGAGATGTTCCAGGAAGGTGTCTGCCATGGCGGCAGACAGCTGCTGCTTCTGGAAGAAGGCTGTGCCCAGCTCCTGGGTCAGCTGGGCCACGCTGGCGCGTCGCAGATATCCCGCCGGCCCTGCAGTCCAAGGGGGCTCAGTAGGCACAGGCACCTGCCTTCCTCCCGGCACTTCACTACACCTGTCCCCCTCCCCTGGGGCCCCCAGTTGTGTGTGGAGCTCTTGGTGCCTACATTATCTTATTTACTCCCAGTCGTTCCACAGACAGGTAACATTACATACTCTAGAATTATCCCGGTTTTACTGATGAGGAAACAAGGCCTGAGAAAGAAGAAATAAATTGCCCAAGATCCGATAACTTGTAAGTAACAGAGATAGGGTTCAAAGCCGTCTAACTCTGTGACTAACTTTAAACTCAAGTTCTTTTTTGGAGATGGTTCTCACTAAGTTGCCTAGGCTGGCCTCAAACCTGGCCATCCTCTTGCCTCAGCCTCCTGAATGGCTGGGATGACAGGCATGGCCACCGTACCCAGCTAGGCTCAAGTTCTTGACCACCCAGCTGTACTGATCTCCCAAATGGCTTGCCCTTCAGCTACTGACTTGCCTCAGCCTCAGCCTCAGCCTCAGCCTCCCTTCTGTCTGGTTCATAGTGGCACCTCATTAGCCAATCCTGGAATCACCTAGTCCCCTCTCCTAAGGCCTCTGTTTACTTCCTTCAAACCCCTGGCAATTGGCTGGCTTCCCTAACCCCTCCGGAATATCTTCAGTCCACTCAGTGCTGCTGTAGGCCCAGGTTGGGGGCCCTGTAGCTCCATCCTGCCCAGCCCAGAGGAGCCCCATGTGCAGACGCACCTTCCATGCTCCCGCACCTGATCTGCCTCTGTGGCTTGCTCCACGTTGTAGCATATCAGTGGCCTGAGGCCCAGCTGGTTAAAGTGTCACCAGAGTCTTTCCTGCCAATGGAAGCCCTGTACTCCAGGGACCAGAGTCCAGGAGCCACGGGAGTGCCCCATGCTTCCCATGTTGCAGGCTCCCTCTTGGCCTGCCTTCAGGACCTGCACACCAGGCCCGAGCCAGCCGGTAATTTAATACAGAGGACACTCTGATAAACATGGAGAGGCTCCAAATTCCTCCAACTCCTGTTCCAGATTTCCACCCTTTTCCCCCTCTGTTCAATGATTTCCATTCCCCTTCTTACCTCCTGGAGCCCCGATGAGGATAGACATTGCTAACTCTTTTTGGGACTGCGAGATCCATGACCTAAGCTGCTGGGGTGGAATGTTCTCCTGGACAGACATGCTTCCAAAGCGTGGGCCCAGGGCTGCCAGAACCGTGGACTGGGAGGAGAGAATGACAAAATTGCTGTTCTTATCTAAGTGAGCCAGAAAATAGAAAAGGGGCACACCCAGTAGGCAACCCCATCCCCACACGGAACCCCTCCCCTCCCCTGCCAGCTCTCTGCCCCTGCCATTCCCCTGTCTCACTCAATGTATTTCCTTTTTTTGGTACTGGGGATTAAACTCAGGGGCACTCAACCACTGGGCCACGTCCCCAGCCCTATTTTGTATTTTATTTAGAGACAGGGTCTCACTGAGTTGCTTAGCAACTTGCTTTTGCTGAGGCTGGCTTTGAACTCATGATCCTCCCACCTCAGCTTCCTGAGTGGCTAGGATTACAGGCGTGCACCCTTCCTTCCTTTTTTTCTTTCTTTATTGGTTCTGGGGAATGGACCCAGGGACACATTACCACTGAGCTAGATCCCCAGTCCTTTTATTTTTTTTATTTTGAGCCAGGGTCTCACTAAGTTGCTGAGGGTCTTGCTAATTGCTGAGACTGGCCTCAAACTTGTGATCCTCCTGCCTCAGATTCAAGAGTTACTGGGATTTCAGGAATGCACTATTGCCACCAAGTTCTTGGTCAATTTTCAATTCATTCATATGGTCTGGTCATGAACCTGAATAGAGATTTTTTTTCCCAAGTGATATAATTCCTCCTTCTTTGTACTTACTGTAGTGAGCCCCAGATGGATCTAGGAAGAGGGGTTTTAGAGTAGGGACTGGAGCCTGAAGAAAGAGGAAGGGAAGCCCTTTGACAGTGTTGGGGGACCCTCAGTTTTCCCCTTGGTTTCTATGTCCTGACCAAGAAACACAGAGAGCTTGCTGTGACCTGGCCAGGCGCATGTTATCTCCTGCAGGATTGACCCCAAGCTGAGACCTTGAACATTCCCAGGCACTAATAAACTTGTTGCTGATTAACCAGGTTGCTAAATATATAGAAGCCAAATTCCTTCCAACCTCACATAAACTTCGTAACCCCAATCCCATCCCAGCCATTGTCTTTGGTTAGAATATTCCTGTTCTTTTGGTTCCCCATAAAAATACGCTGCAGCCCTCACACTGCCCTGTATGCAAGTCCCCCTAAGAAATGCTCTGTACTGATCACCCCTGCGCGTAATGCTTCTTTCTTTGGAATCCAAAATGACCTCATCTTGGGATGGTGTAGGGAAGTCCCTGTGGAATTTTCCTGATTCCACTTTTGGACAACCCTACCTATGGGTTCAGCCTTTTGACAAAATAGTGGGGTTCTCTGGAAGGGCTTTGATGACATCATCCTTATCATAACATTAGCTAACATTTGCATATTTGATACTGCCCAATGTTCACTAAGCACCTACTCTGTGTCAGGCCCTATGGATATGGTGGAGAGCAAAACAGAGAGGCCCTTTCTCATCTATGGAATTTACAATATAGTGGGAAGACAGATGTAACCAAGTATCAAAAATGCACAGCTCCAAACTTTGTCAGCATTATTAGGAAATCCATTATGTGGCTGGGACGACAGTGAGGAGAGACTAGGGGAATGTATTTTCCGTGAAGTAGTCAGGAGGACCTCTTTGATGTGATCATGCTTTTTTTCTCCCCCTGGTACTGGGAATTGAATCCAAGTACCAGGGGGAGAAATCCAAGTACCACTGAGTTATACCTGTGACCCTTTTTATTTTGAGGGAAGTACTCACTAAGTTGCCCAGACAAGCTTCAAACGTGTGATCCTCCTGCCTCAGCCTCTCAAGTCACTGGGATTTCAGGTGCACACCACAGTGATTGACTGGATGGGCTGATGTTGAGATGTGAATTAATCGTTATAATTGCAGAGCTGGATGTGGTGGTACACGCCTGTAATTCCAGTGGCTGAGGCAGGAGAATTGTGAGTTCAAAGCCAGCCTCAGCAACTTAATAAGAGCCTGTCTCTAAAATAAAATATTTTTTAAAAAGGCCTGGGGATGGGCTGGAGATTTAGCTCAGTTGGTTGAGTGCTTGTCTTGCATGCACAGGGCCCTGCGTTCAATCCCCAGCTCCACAATAAAAAGGGCTGGGGATGTGGCTCAGCAGCTAAGTACCCCTGGGTTCAATCCCTGGTAACCCCCTCCCCGCCCCCTGTTTTTATTTTTTAACCTACAGACCATTGACTCTGTTCATTGATCACTTCCTGTGTGGGCTCAGCATGCAGGGCTTTATGTATGCCATGATTATATTGTAACGGTGGCCTAGAAGGAAGGGAGTCTCCATAGGCTGTTGCACAGATGAGGCAAGTGAGCAGGGTGTGCCACACATCTTCTGTGGCCACTCCAGATTCCTTCTCTACCCTTCACTCTGCTCCCTGGCCAGGGGCTGAAGGCCTTGCCCCATGGCTTCTGCAGGTTTGGCCAGCAGAGAGCAGCACCCACTGGGGAAGAGACAAGAACAAAGAGGTTGGGCATATATCTCTCCATGTCCCTTCTGTGAAGTGGCTGTAGTCACAGCTCCTGCCAGGGGGCCTCTCTGTGCAGATTCTAGGAACAATTCTCATCCCATCCCTAGGACCCATAAGGCTGAAGTGAGTCCTCCGTAACAAGAGCCAGGATAATGCACCATCCCTGTGGTTCACCATGACCCTGCCTGCCACCCACTCCTTTGCATCTAATTCTTTTAAGAAGTGCTGCGCCCCTCCCCTGACTCAGGCAATGGCAAGGCCCTACTGAGGTGGATGGCGCAAGGCGTCCATCCTCTGGAGGAGCGCAGTATGTTTCTGGGAACGGGCTGATTTGTTTTTGTATTCCTTTAATAAGTATAGTTTTGATTTCTCATATGACCATTAAGTATAAAGGAAAAATCATGACTTTCCCAATTAATGTAACTACTTCTAAAGCATAGATCTGTTTGCTCTAAATGCAATGATTCAGCTGTGGAGTGTAAATTGTTAATGTCTAAAGAAAAACTCCCTGTATTCCTGTCAAGGAAGTTTTTGAGAAATTAAATTAAAATCTAGAGAAGAAAAATTAATGTTAAGAAGATAGATTAGTGCTTAGTACTGGGCAACTTGTTCTTGTTCCTGTGCACAATGGTTTGTGCTCTTACTTCTGTTTGATTAAAAGTAATAACAAGTCAACCCCTTGCCGTAACCATGGCACCGGTTCCAGTCAGTAAGTCAAGAAAGAATAGTCAAGGTATAGGCCAATAGTTTGGGACATTTCTAACTATTATTAAAAGTTAACTAAGCAGAAACTGCTCAAAGCAAAACGCGAACTGAAAGTACAAATGCTTGCTTATGCATAAGCCAAGATACATTCTTCTATTCTAATTGTAGCTACACAATATTTTGTTTTGTTTGAATAATGATTCCTGTTTTGTAACCACAAAGTACTGTAAGCCTGCCAAAATGAAAAGTATATATGATCAACTTCACAAGTAAAGATCGGGATCAACACCTTCACTTTGGTGTCTGTGTTGTTTCTCCACCCCCTCTTTCGCCGACTCCTCACCATCCGTTTGTCTCCTGAGACCCCCTGTTGGAGCTGGTCTCCGACAAAGAAGCATTCTTCATGGGGCTGGGGTTGTGGCTCAGTGGGACAGTGCCTGCTTAGCCCATGCCAGGCACTGGGTTCGATCCTCAGCACCACATAAAAATAAAGGCATTGTGTTGTGTCCATCCATCTACACCTAAAAAATAAATATTAAAAAAATAAAGTTACTTTGTCCACCTACAACTAAAAAATGTTAATTAAAAAAAAAAAGAAAGAAAAACTCCTTAAATTATCCAGTTTGAGAGAGTCCTCCATTTCCTGTCAGAACTTTGCCTGATACACTTGTCAGAGGCTAAAAATGATGGAGTTGGGATTCAGGCTCAAAGTGTGTGGTTCCAGAGCCTGATCATCACCTCTAAACTCCATTTCTTCCCTCCTTTGGGACTGTCTGCGTGGAGGGAGAAAGGAAGAAGTCTCAGACTTTGGAATTGGGGGCGAGGTGGAGGGAGGGAGAGGGAGAAAGAATAGGGAGGACTTTCCAAGGGGAAAGGAGAGTGGGACCTATGGTGTTAGTGTATGAAATACAGGGTAAATAAAGATAGACAGTAGTTGTCAGAAAGAATGGGAAGCAGGCCGTATTCTTAGAGAACTGGGAAGGAACATGGAACTTCAAGATTGGCTTGGAAATTGTGAATTGAGTCTAGGACCATTTGGGAGGACAGGAATTTTGGAGATCCCAGAAGGAGGTACAGAGATGTGCCCCCAACAACCCTTGTCTTGTCCAGCCAAGGGACAGAAGTTCTGACCAGATATCAGGCCCAAAATGAAAAGCGGTCTGGCTGACTCTGGATCAGTGCGGGACCAGGTGAGTGATGCTTTGTGCTTTGTCAGGGGAATCTTTGAGTAGGAGAGCTGAGGGGTGAGAAATTTGGGAAAGGGACAACAGGCCCCAGGATCCGAGCAGAACAGGGTATCAGCTTTGTCAGGCAAGAACCCTCCCCACCTGGCCCCCACAAACCCGCAAACACAGTAAACACACCTGAGTCTCGTGGTGTCCCACAGTCATTCATTGCACAAACACAGATTGAGCCCTCACCAAGTGGGCCTCTGAAGATGTGAGGCTGTGAGGTGAGGTCTCTGCTCAGAGTGGGGACAGAGACAGGAGCGCTCCGCGTGGAATAAAGTGGGTCAGGCAGGTGACAGGACTGTCCAGACACAGAGGATCACCATCAGGAGAGACTGAGCTTTGTTGGTGAGGGAGGAGGTGGGACAAAGCTGACACCACCCAAAGCCAAGTGCACACAAGGTCCACACACATGCGCGCGCACACACACCCCATAACTCACCAACGTCCACCCCCCCCCACACACACACCCACGGACTCCCACCCTTGGCCACAGGAACACACTCAAACGCGCTCTCGGTGCGCACACAGGCCAGGCTGGGTCCCCTGCCCGAGGCGGCGGCCTTGTTCTGCAAAGCGCAGGATACCCGCCGCGCCTCCTGGGCAGAGGGCCGCTGCCGCCTGCGGGGGGCGCTCGAGAGCACGGGTCGGGCCGCGGGGTGCAGCCGCTGCCCAGCCCGCGGCCAGCAGCCGCCTCCGTGCCAAGCAAGGAGGCCAGGCTGGGCCGAGAGACACGCCCAACGTCAGTTTCGTCATCTGCAAACCGAGATAAGAACCTTCGCGAGGGCCTAGTGCGATAGTGTCGCTGGTAGCCGGTGCGCGCCGTTCCTAGAGCACCCGGCGCCTGCCGTTCTGCACGTGCCCACGAGAGCGCTTCCGCCTGCGGCAGAGGACGGGGGGCCCCGCACGCACCGAATTTGCTATTTGATCAGATATTCGCTGCGTGTACAAAATGTAAGCGGGTGGGATACGGACGAAGGGCTTCTGTATTTCCACCCCCGCAGCCCCCCGCAGCCCCCCGCAGCCCCCCGCAGCCCCCCGCAGCCCCCCGCAGCCCCCCGCAGCCCCCCGCAGCCCCCCGCTCCACCGCCTCGCCCGCGCCTGAACAGGTTTCTGAATTTTCTATTATCTCCCCCCAAATAGGCCACGCAGATGCAAATACGCGCAGTCTTTCCCTTTTGGTGCAAACAGTGGCGGGGGTCTACCATTCCGTATTCCCCTCATCCCCCATTTAGCCTTTAATCTTGGACTCCGTGCATCTGAAGAGGCCTCAGTTCTGCTCACAGAATTTTTCTGGGGCAAAATCTGTACACCGAACCCCTCCCTCCGCACAAGAGAGTGGACCGCCAGAGAGGCGCTGCGACAGGGACCCGGAAGAGCCCTTGCTCGTCCCTGCCTTCCCCTCCCCTCTCCCTCCCTCTCCTCCCTCTCCTCCCACTACACTGGGGATGCCACCCAGGGGCCTCCACATCCCCACCTTATTATTTAGGTATTGCTACGTTGCCGAGACTGCCTTGAACTTATGTAGATCCTCTTGCCTCAGCCTATGGAGTCTCTGGGATTATAGGTCTGCTAACTCTTTTTTGATTGTGGTAATATGTGTGTAAGAACGTGGCTCCTTGGTACCTGCCTGTAATCCCTATGACTAAGGAGACCGAGGCTGGACAGGAGGATAATACACTGGAGGCCAGAAAGACCCCATCTCAAAACGAAAAGTCAAAAGGACTGGAGACGTTCCCCTCATCAGTTCCATCCCCAGTACTGAGGACTGGGAGGTGAGCACATGCTGAGGGAGGGGTCTGGGAAGAAGCAGAGGGAGAGAAAACGGAGGATACATTGCTGCCCAACACACAGTGGTTTCACTTTGTCTATAACACCATTAGGTAGGCTTTCTTGTCTCCTTATTTTGTTTAGTTAAATTTAGACCACATATTGCCAGGCGGCGCTGTGGCACACACCTGTAATTCCCCCCACCCCACCCCCATTTTAGGAGGCCGAGGAAGGAGGATCCTGAGTTCAAAGCCAGCCTCAGCAATGGCAAGGTGCTAAGCAACTCAGTGAGACCCTGTCTCTAAACAAAATACAAAATAGGGCTGGGGCTGGGGCTCAGTGTTGGGTGCCCCTGAGATTGCTCTCCAGTACCAAACAAACAAATAAATAAATGAGTAGAGCCCATATCAAAGTGACTACAACCTGTAGGCTTGGCACCACTAAAAGTGGGACAACCAGGGGCTGGGGGTTGTGGCTCACTGGTAGAGCGCTCATCTAGCACGTGTGAGGTCCTGGGTTCGATCCTCAGCACCTATGGCCCTATCTGGCCATATCCAGAATGTGGACAGTTCTAAAAGAAAAGAACCTAGTCTGTCAACAATTAACTAGCAAAGGGCTGGGGATGTGGCTCAAGCCGTAGCGCGCTCGCCTGACATGCGTGCAGCCTGGGTTCGATCCTCAGCACCACATACCAACAAAGATGTTGTGTCCGACGAGAACTGAAAAATAAATATTAAAAAATTAAAAAAAGGGGCTGGGGATGTGGCTCAAGCGGTAGCGCGCTCGCCTAGCATGCGTGCGGCCCGGGTTCGATCCTCAGCAGCACCACATACCAACAAAGATGTTGTGTCCGCCAAGAACTAAGAAAAAATAAATAAATGTTAAAATTCTCTCTCTCTCTCTCTGTCCCCCTCTCTCTCACTCTCTCTTTAAAAAAAAAAAAAATTAAAAAAAAATTAACTAGCAAAATGAGAACACGGGAAGAGGGTACTGTTTACTTAAAAATGACCTAAGACACATACCAACAAATGCAATAGATGGACTTATTTGACCACAACTACTGCTGCTGCTGCCTCTTCCCCTGGCAGTCCTGGGGATGGAGTTCAGTGGCTCTATCACTGGGCTATCTTCCCTGCCTCAGCTTCCGGAGCTGCATGAGCCAAGGCAGTCGACGCTTATTTAACTTCTTTTTCAAAAAATATTTTTTAGTTGTAGGCGGACACAGCACCTTTATTTTACTTATTTATTTTTACGTGGTGCTGAGGATGGAACCCAGTGCTTCACATGGGCCAGGGGATCACTCTACCCCTGAGCCACAACCCCAGCCCCTTATTTAACTTCTGATTTGAATAATCTCACTACAAAATACATGTTTGAGACCATCAAAGAAATTTGGACATGGATTGGGTATTAGATAATATTAAGTAATTACTATTAATTTTGTCCATTGTATTTTTTTTTTTAAAGAGAGAGTGAGAGAGAGGGGGGGACAGAGAGAGAGAATTTTAACATTTATTTATTTTTTCTTAGTTCTCGGCGGACACAACATCTTCGTTTGTATGTGGTGCTGAGGATCGAACCCGGGCCGCACACATGCCAGGCGAACGCGCTACCGCTTGAGCCACATCCCCAGCCCCTTGTCCATTGTATTTTTTTTTTTTACATGTCTGTGCGTATCCCCTTATTATATTTCCATTTATTATTTTTGTCCTCAACATCTTTGTGGCATAGCCAAAGTTGTAACAATAGAAACAATTGCTTTCATTATTTAGCATTTACCACTTGACTGGTGCTCAGAGTAACCCAAGAGCTTCATGTGTCTTGCCTCTGGTCCTTTTAGATCCTTCTAAGGTAATTGTGACTTCCTCTTCGTGGATGAAGAAACAGAGACTCCGAGAGGCAAAGCAATGATCTCATAGCAGTAAGGCGTAGACACTGGATTGGCACCTAAATTTTTCAGATTCTGAAGGCTGAGATCCAACTGCGTATGGTCATTGTCTGATGCCATGTTGTAGCAATGCTCTGAGATTCTGAATGACCCGAGCGCAGGGGGCTTCCCGGTGCTTCCCCAGCCCCCTCCCACAGCCTGCCTTCTGCTTCAGCCTCTGGCCAGGGGCAGTGCTGTAGTTTTTCACCGACAGCCCTGTCTCCGGCACCTGTGTCTTCTCCTGTCCATCTGAGACATTGCCACAGCAGCAGTCAGCACCAGAAGACATTGGGACCAAGTCCATAAAGTTCTGAGAACTGAGCCAAGGAACTCATACTCAGCCAGTTTGTCTTTTTTTTTTTTTTTTAATTTCATACATTTTTATTTTATTTATTTTTCTTTTCTCTCTCTCTTTATTTTTTATTTTTTTTATTGGTTGTTCACAACTTTACAAAGCTCTTGACATATCATATTTCATACATTAGATTGAAGTGGGTTATGAACTCCCAATTTTACCCCAAATGCAGATTGCAGAATCACGTCGGTTACACATCCACAATTTTATATAATGCCCAATTAGTAATTGTTGTATTCTGCTACCTTTCCTATCCCCTACTATCCCCCCTCCCCTTCCCTCACATCTTCTCTCTCTACCCCATCTACTGTCATTCATTTCTCTCCTTGTTTATTTTCCCATTCCCCTCACATTGTATTTTTTAAAAAATATTTTTTAGTTGTAGATGGACACAATACCTTAATTTATTTTTTATGTGGTGCTGAGGATCGAACTTTCAAGGCAAGTGCTCTGCCACCGAGCTATAGCCCCAGCCCCTTGTCCATTGTATTTTTAAAATATTTTTAGTTATAGATGGACACAATATCTTTATTTTATTTAATTATTTTATGCGGTGCTGAAGATTAAACCCAGGGCCTCACACGTGCTAGGCAAGCGCTGTGCCACTGAACTACAGCCCCAGCCCCCTCCTCTGTAGTTTTAAAAATCCTTACTATTAGAGATATATCCAGAAGTGTTTATGGCTGCACTGATATTGATATTGGGGATTTGATTTTAAATATTCCAGAGAAGAAAGATTAGAATGGTAGATTTGGTGGGAATAGCAGGGGGGTGAATTGATAAAATCAGATGGAAAAATGTTGACAATTGTGAGAGTTGGGTAATGTGGATATGGGGATTCATTAGAATATTTTTATACCTTGGGTAGATTGTAAAAACAGGTCAGAGTAAATTCCATACAAAATTATCACTTGCTCAGAGGTTGTGATGTGCTCTGAGGGACAACAAAGAAGATGTGTGCTGGCTTTCAGGAAGTTCCAGGCTGGGGCTAGGTGGGCCATGCCTGTCGTCCCAACAACTCAGGAGGCTGAGAAGAGAAGAAAAGAAGAAAAAAAAAATCTGGGACTGGGTGCAGTGATGCTCACCTTTAATCCCAGCAGCTTCTGAGGCTGAGGCAGGAGGATTGCAAATTTGAGATCAGCTTGGGCAATTTATCTACACCCTGTCTCAAAAAATAAATAAAAGGAGCTGGGGGTGCCACTCAGTGGTAGAGATTCCCTGGGTTAAATCCCTAGTATGGCTACCCCTGCAAAAAAAATAATAATAAAACCAAAAACCCCAGGAGTTTCAAGTGATGGGGAAGACAGGTGAGGATTTGAGAGAATTCAAGCAATGCCCAAATCTGGTGATTAGGGTTCACAGGGCGAGAGGGAGGGTGAGTTCAGGGGCCACATGGAGACCCAGAGGACACCTAATTCAGTAAGGGAGTTCTCAGGATGACAGTGTGGCCCCTTTACTAAGAGACCACAAGACACAAGAGGGTTTGGGGCGTCGCTCAGTGGTAGAGTGTTTGCCTAGCATGAGTGAGGCCGTGAGTTCACCCACAACACTGCAAAAGAAACAAAATAGAAGCCAGGCGTGGTGGCACATGCCTGTAATCCCAATGGCTCCGGAGGCTGAGAGAGGCCGATCTTGAATTCAAAGCCGGCCTCAGCAATGGCGAGGCACTAAACACATCAGTGAGACCCTGTCTCTAAATAAAATCCAAAATAGGGTTGTGGATGAGCCACATCCCCAGCCCCATTTTGGATGTGGTTTAGTGCCCCTGAGTGCAATCTCTGGTACCCTCAAATAAATAAATAAACAAACAAAATAGAAATAATAAATAATAAAATAAAAACAATTGCTGAAAGCAGACGCTGTTGCAGTGGGATGCAGTGGAAAGTGGGCAGTAGTGTGTCGTGGCTGGGGCAGTGCTGACAACCGTGTTCCTCCTCCTATGGCAGGCCCCCATCAACCTGTGAAAGACATTTTATCTCCATTTTAGGGATTAGAAAAAATGATGCTAAAAGCAGTTAGGTAATTAACCCCAGATAAAACCTATTAACAAGGAGTTGAGGGCTGGGGATGTGGCTCAAGCGGTAGCGTACTCGCCTGGCATGCGTGCGGCCCGGGTTCGATCCTCAGCACCACATACCAACAAAGATGTTGTGTCTGCCGAGAACTAAAAAATAAATATCAAAAAAATAAAAAACAAGGAGTTGAACTCAGATCTGGTTGATTGCAAAGCTGTGTTCTTTCCCAAGGGCTGTAGGTCAGGGTCTCCTAAACTAAATACACAGCCCTGCCACGTGCTTCCCAGGGCAAGTTAAACTGGGCACGGCAGGTCGAGTGGTGTGTCCTAGCTAGGCTGGGCCCAGACTGTCCCAGACAGTTCAAGTCATCCCCTGAGTTCTGTTGGGAAAGTCCCTTCTTGTAGGCCTCAGAGGGACACTGAAAAAGTGAGAGGGCTCTTGTTCTGGGTGACACATGCATCCCCTAGGGCAAGTCCCCCTCCCTCCACCCCAGGTCTCACTCCTTATAACTTCAACGTGGAGTTGACAGTGAGGGCAGATTGATAATTCTTTGGATTCAAATGGATTTAAATATTTATAAAGACCTTTCCCTTACTTTAACATTTCTGATTTTTTTTTCCCCTTCAGTACTGGGGATTGAACCTCAGGCCTTGCGCATGCTAGGCAACTGCTGTACAAATGAAGCACACCTTCAGTTCCCCTATTTTTAAGATTTTTATTTTGAGACGAGGTCTTGCCAAGTTGCCAAGGCTGGTCGAGAGCTTTGGATCATCCTGCGTCAGCCTCCTGAGTACCTGGGATGTGTCACCATGCCTGACTCTCTTTTTCTTTCCACCCTGTGAAATAATAAGCAAGATAAATATTGGTCTCTGCTCTTCTGGGTTCCTGACACAGAGCTCCTAAATCTCTTGTAAATTACTAAGTGATCGTGAGCTAGGAGCCATCTTTTGTGATATAATTTTGTGTTTAGCCCTGGTATCTCACACAGAGATCCTGAACCTCTTGGAATTTCCTGGGTGACAGGAGCATCTTTTGTTCTAATGAGGCAACTCTTGGCGGGCTCCTGAATGGGGGCTTGTCACTGGAAAGACCAAGCCATGATTAGAACCTTGGAACTTTCAGCTTGTACCCCTTATCCTTCGGGGAAGGGGCAGGAGCTTGAGATTGACTTAATAATTGTTCATGTCTAGGTGATGGAGCTTCCATAAAAATCCTTAAACTAGCTGGGCATGGTGGCGCATGCCTGGAATTCCAGGGGCTCTGGAGGCTGAGGCAGGAGGACAGCAAGTTCAAAACCAGCCCCATCAATTTAGCAAGGCCCTAAGCAACTTAGTGAGACCCTGTCTCAAAATAATAATTATAAAAAAGGACAGGGGAGCTAGGGTTGTGGCTCAGTGGCAAAGCACTTGCCTAGCATGTGTGAGGCCCTGGGTTCGATCCTCAGCACCACATATAAATAAATAAAAAAATCAACTAAAAAAAAAAAAAATCAATCTGGTGATGTGGCTCAGGGGTTAAGAGTCCCTGGGTTCGAACCCTGGTACCAAAAACAAAATAAACAGGAAAAACAAACAAACAAACCCTAAACTATGTGGTTTGGAGAGCTTCTGAGTTGGTGAACACATCAACACGAGGTCCACTCCCACTTCACAGGGACAGAAGTTCCTGTGTCCAGGACTCTTTTGCCCCTCCTACCGGGGAAGGAACCCAAGGGCACACTACAATGAGCTACATCTTTTTTTTTTTTTTTTAACTTTTATTTCGAGAGAGGGTCTAATTTTTATTAATTTTTATTATTAGTTTTTATTTCGAGAGAGACTCTTACTGTGTTGCCCAGACTGGTCTTGAATTTGCAGTCTTCCTTGCCTCAGGCTCCTGAGTTGATGGGATTAGAGTTGCTTGCCACAAGGCCTGGTCCTAGGACCCTGTGGACCTTGTTCTAGCATCTCTTTATCTGGCTCTTCCTTCTTTTTTTTTTTTTTTTTTTTTAATATATATATATATATATATATATATATATATATATATATATTTTTTTAGCTGTAGTTGGACACAGTACCTTCATTTTATTTATTTATTTTTATGTGGTGCTGAGGATTGAACCCAGGGCCTCCACCCGATAGGCAAATGCTCTACCACTGAGCCACAGCCCCAGCCCACCATTCATATTCTTTATACATCCTTTATTATATAAAAAATTGATAAACATAAATATTTCCCTGGGTTCTGTGAGTGGTTAGAGAATATAATGGAACCAGAGGAGGGGGTCATGGGAACTTGCCATATAAAACTGGTCTATTAGATGAACAAGTGACAACCTGAACTTGCCTTTGGCATCTAAAGTGGGAAGGGAGAGGTCTCATGGGACTGAGTTTCCTGTGGGGTCTCCACTAACTTCAGGCTAGATAAATGTCAGCACTGAATTGAGCCAGCTCAATAAAATGTGCCTGTTAGCTCTAGCTACTCAGGAGGCCGAGGCAGGAGGATCACAAGTTCAAGGACAGCCTCAGCAAATAAGTGAGGCTCTGTCTCATTGTAAAAAAAACAGAAGGGCAACGGATGCAGCTCAGTGGAAGAAGGCCCTGGGTTCAATTCTCAGGTTTTATTTTTTTTAGTTGTAGATGGACACAATACTATCTATCTATCTGTCTATCTATGTATTTATTATTTATTCATGTGGTGCTGAGGATCGACCCCAGTGCCTCACGCATGCAAGGCAAGTGCTCAACCACTGAGCTACAGCCCCAGCCCCTCCATTCCCAGTATTTGACTATTTAAATAATCAGGCTGCTTACCTGGAACTGTCCTGTCCTGAGCTCTGGACTCTACCTGGAGTCCCTTCTGTTTCTATCTGCTAAAAATTGCAGCTCTGTGGATTTTGCAAATGGCTTCAGCTTGCTCAGTGACACCAATGATGCACATGTAACTGGCCAACTGCATGGGCCTGGGTGGGGAAGGCCGGCAGGGATGAGTGGAGAGTGGGAAACCTCGTGACATAAAATGAGGAAACTGGAGTCGGAATTGCTTTGTTTTTCAGTTTGAATTTGTGCTCATTTCTAGGTATTTCTCAGTACCCCAGCTCTATGACACAATCTCTAATTTTCTTTGAGCTTCCGCCTGTGTTTGTTTTTGATACCAGGGATTGAACCTAGAGGACTTTTACCACTGAGCCACATCCCCAGCCCTTTTTTTTTTTTTTTTTTAAAGAGAGAGCGAGAGAGGGAGAAGAGAGAGAATTTTAATAGTTATTTTTTAGTTCTCGGCGGACACAACAACATCTTTGTATGTGGTGCTGAGGATCGAACCCGGGCCGCACGCATGCCAAGCGAGCACGCTACTGCTTGAGCCACATCCCCAGCCCTTTTTATTTTTTATTTTGAAACAGAGTTACGTGAAGTTGCTTAGGGTTTCACTAAATTGTTGAGGCTGGCCTTAAACTTGTGATCCTCGTGTCTCAGCCTCCTTAGCTGATGGAATTATAAGTGCGAGCCACCACACCATTTTTTTTTAATATTTATTTTTTAGTTGGACACAATATCTTTATTTATTTATTTTTATGTGGTGCTGAGGATCGAACCCAGGGCCTTGCATGTGCTAGGCAAGCCCTTTACCGCTGAGCCACAACCCCAGCCCCACACCATTTGTTTTTAAATGGGTTTTTCACTATGTTGTTCACTATTTTTTTTTTTTTTTTAATTTTTTAGGTGTAGATGGACACACCACAATGCCTTTATTTTTATGTGGTGCTAAGGATTGAACCCAGGTCCCTCCCGTGCTAGGCGAGTGCTCTACCATAAGCCACAATCCCAGGCCGGTTTTTATTTTTTATTTATAGACGCAACTGAGTCTATAAATAGACTTTTTTTTTTTTTTTTTTTTTTTGAGGAGGTAGTGGGGATTAAACCCAGGAGCACTTTACCACTGAGTTACATCCCTAACCATTTTTACTTTTTATTTTAAGACAGTTCTCACTGATTTGCTTAGGGCTTCCCTAAGCCTCAGCTTCCCAAATCATTGACCACTCCCATGTGTTTTCAAAGTTGATGCCATCCCACTTATTTTTTCCCCTGCTTCATTGATAATGTGTTCTGAGCTATAGGAGTTCTATTGAGAAAAGTCCTTGCCTACCACTCTATGTTGGAATGTCTCCCTGTGTTTTCTTGTTTCAGTTGCAAAGTTTCTTATCCTAGATCCTAAGAGTTTTATTAATGTGCAGTTGTCCTTTGTCCAGGGTGAGAGATAGGGATCCATAAGGATATCCCATTTTCTCAGCACCATTTATTAAAAAGACCTTTAACGCCAGGCATGGTGATGCTTACCTGTAATCCCAGCAGCTCAAGAGCCTGAGGCAAGAGGATCACAAGTTCAAAGCCAGCCTCAGCAACCTAGCAAGGCCCTGAGAAACTTAGGGAGACCCTGTGTCAAAACAGAAAATGGGCTGGGGGTGTGCTCAGTGGTTAAGTGCCCCTGGGTCAATCCCCTGTACTGAGGTAAGAAGAAAACAAGTTCAAGGCCAGCTTTGGTGACTTAATGAGACGCTCACTCAAAATAAAAATTAAAAGGGCTGAGGATGTAGCTCAGTGGTTAAGCACCTTGGGTTCAATCTCTGGTGCCCCCCCGCCCCCCACCAAAAAAGATCTGTCTTTTCTCTACTTTGTGTTTTTGGCACCATTGTCCAAGATTAGATGACTGTATCTGATTGGGCTTGTCTACGTGTTTCCTATTCTATTTCATTGATTTACCTGTTTCTCTCTCTCTCTCTTTTTTTTTGGTGGTGCTGGGGATTGAACCGAGGACTTTGAGGCATGCGAGGCAAGTACTCTACCAACTGAACTATATCTCCAGCCCAGTTTAGCTGTCTCTCTTTTTTTTTTTTTAATTTTTTAATATTTATTTTTTAGTTCTCAGCGGACACAACATCTTTGTTGGTATGTGGTGCTGAGGATCGAACCCGGGCCGCACGCATGCCAGGCGAGCGCGCTACCGCTTGAGCCACCTCCCCAGCCCTAGCTGTCTCTTTTTTTCTATTGATGTGATAAATTACATTTATTGATTTCCATATGTTGAACCAACCTTGCATCATCCCTTCGATGAATCCCTCTTGATTGTGGTGCGTGATCTTTTTGATATGTTTTTGTATTCTATTTGCCAGAATTTTATTGAGAATTTTTACATCTATGTTCATTAGAGATACTGGTCTGAAGTTTTCTTTCTTTCTTTCTTTTTTTTTTTAATGTATCTTTGCCTGGTTTTGGAATCAGGGTGATATTGGCCTCGTAGAATGAGTTTGGAAGTGCTCCCTCTTTTCTTTCTTGAAATCGTGCTGTTTTAGTTAGTATAGCTCTGTAGTATAATTTGAAATTGGGTATTGTGATTCCTCCAGCATTGCTTTTTTTTTTTTTTTGCTCAGAATTGCTTTGACTATTTTGGGTCTTTTGTTCTACATAAACTTTAGGTCAGTTTTTCCCTAGTTCTGTGAAGAATATTATTGGTATTTGGTGGGGATTGTATTGAATCTGTAGAATGCTTTTGGTAGTGCGGCCATTTTAACAGCATTGATTTACCTATCTGTAAACATGGGAGGGCTTTCCATATTCTAGTATCTTCTGTTGTTTTCAGTGTTCCGTTATTTTCCTTATAGTAGAGGTCTTTCACATCTTTGGTTAGATTTATTCCTAGGTACTTACTTTTTTTTTTTTTTTAAGCTACTGTAAATAGACTTGTTTTCCAGATTTGTTCTCAATGGGTTCATTGTTTGGGTGGAGAAAATCTATCTATTGATTTTTGTATGTTGATTTTGATTCCTGAATTTGTTTGTCAGATCTTAGAAGTCTTCTGGTAGAACTTTTAGGATGTTCTAAATATAGAAACGTATTATCTGCAAATAGGGATAATTCGACTTCTTTCTTTCCTAGTTATATCCCTTTTATTTATTTTTCACTGACTAATTTCTCTGGCTAAAATTTAAAGTACTATATGGAGTAAGAGTGGTGAGAATGGACAACTTTGTCTTATTCTTGATTTAAGTTTTTCCCTATGTGTTTAACATTTTGAGGAATTGCCCAGTTGTTTTCCACAGTGGCTTCACCATTTTACTTTCCCACCAGTATGTAAGAGTTCCAGTTTCTCCATATTATCACCAACAGTATGCTTTTTTTTTTTTCTTAGTATGTTCAATGTGTTAATTGACTGATTGATTCCAGGGATTGAACCCAAAGGTGCTTAAACACTAAACCACATCCCTAGCCTGTTTCTATTTTTTATTTTGAGACAGGATCTCCTAAGTTGCTCAGGGCCTCAGTAAATTGCTGAGGTTGCTTTGAACTTGTGATCCTCCTTCCTCATCCTCTGGAGCCACTGGGATTATAGGCATGCGCTATTGTGCTTGGCTTGTTTTTATTTTAATATAGCCATTTGCTAAGAATAGGGTATTATCCTATTGTGTGTGTGTGTGTGTGTGTGTGTGTGTGTGTGTGTGTTTTCTTTTTCCTGTACGGGAGATCAAACCCAGGAACTGACCCCGTTAGGCAAGGGCTGTACTCTGAGGTATAACCCAAGCCCTGCTTTTCACTCTCTTGATAGCGTTCTTTGATGCACAAAGGATTTTAATATTTATTTATTTATTTTGGTACTGAGGATTGAACCCAGGGTCCCTCTTCCATTGAGCTGCATTCCCAAACCTTTTTATTTTTTATTTATTTTATTCATTTATTTTGAGACAAGGTCTCACTAAGTAGTCCAGGATGGTCTTGAACTTATGATCCTCCAGCCTCCTGAGAACCTGGCATTATAGGTACATGCCTGACAGAAGATTTAAATTTTGATGTAGTATACAATTGAACAACGTTTTTCTTTTGTTGTTTATGTTTTTGGTGTCACATCTAAGAATCCATTGTGAAATTTAAAGTAATGGAGATTTATTCCTGTTTTCTTCTAAGAGTTTAATATATTTTTAGTTTTAATCCAGAAAACAAAAAATTAGAAATTTTAGGTTCTAATTAATTTTGAGTGTAATTTTTATGTGGTGTGAGATGGTAATTTAACTTTGTTCTTTTGCATTTGGAAATCCAGATAGCACAGTAATATTTGTTGAAGAAACTTTCTTTTCCCCTTGAGTGGACAGGTACCCTTATCAAGGATCACCTGGGGGGCTTGGGGTTGGGGCTCAGTGGTAGAGTGCTTGCCTCGCATGTGTGAGGCTTGGATCCTCAGCATCCCATAAAAATAAATAAATAAAATAAAGGTGTTGTGTCCATCTACAATTAAAAAAAATTTTAAAAAAAAGGAAGAAAAAAATAATCAATCGGGGCTGTGGTGCTACTCATAATCACAAGGACTGGGGAGGCTGAGGTAGGAGGATCGAAAGCTGCAAAGCCAGCCTTAGCAATTTAGTGAGCTCCTGTTTAAAAATAAAAAATAAAATGTGTTGGGGATGCCATTGAGTGGTAGACTGCCCCAGGTTCAATACCACACCACACACACACACACACACACACTTGACATATGGGCTTATTTTGACTTTCAGTTCTGTTCCATTGGTCTATATGATCCATTTAAAAAAAAAATACTATTCTAGTTGTAGATGGACACAACACCTTTGCTGAGGTTGGTTTTGAACTCACCATCCTCCTGCCTCAGCCTCCCCAGGCACTTGGATTATTGGCATGTGCCAGGGTCCTGGCTCCTACAGATTTTATGGTTATGAAGATTTAGCCGTATCTCCCTCAGTTTTGGGATGTGGTCTGTGAAAAGGGTCATAAAAGTCTCCCCTCAGGGTAAGTTGGGTTCCTCTTGACATTATTCTGGGCCTGCATTTCTCCTACAGATAACAGGAGTTTTCTGAGGAATGTGACACAGCCTGACCAGGGAGGACTTCTTGGAAAACAAAGCATGTGGTGGCGGGCACAGTGGGCCCATTTTATACAATTGTTCCCTTAACTTTGTACTCTCCCCTCTCACGTCTGAGGGGCACTGTATCACTGAGCTATATCCCAAGTCCTTTTTAATTAATTATTTTCTTTTGCAAACAGGCTCTTCCTAAATTGCTTGAGAGTCTAAATTGCTGAGGTTGGCCTGGGAGTTTGGATCCTCCTGCCTCAGCCTCCAAAGTTGCTGATTCTACAGGCTACGGGTTTGCCCCTCGGGATCCCCCGCCCCTCGCCCCAACTTCTAACTTCCGTTTTTTCTTTCTTTCATTTTGTAGAACTGCTTTCGCTCGACCTGCCAGTACCATGTTGAATAACAGCGGTGGGAGCAAATATCCTCCTACAGGACTTCTGCGTCATAACGACAAAGTTCCTTCATGTCCTAACTGGCTTGGAATTTCAGGGACTATTCTAGAGGTTCTAAGTTACGGGGGCTACGGAGAAGGAGTCCGTGGTGTCAACCTATGGTGGCCTGGTAAGCTGTGCGTGCAGGAAAGACGGTCCTAGTCTCCGTGCTGAGTCCCATCCTCCTTGAGCCCTTAAAATCCTTTTGTCTCCTGTATCTTCATCATTCAAGGAAGTCAAGTCGATCAGACGTTAAAACGACTCGTCCACGTTAGAACCCACGAATGTCAAAGCTGGTCCTCGTGGGGTTTTGCCAACAGGCCACTTAGACATATCGAAAATAGTGAAAACTTTAAAAAAAAAACTGGGCGACATCCAGGAGTTAGAGCAGCGGGACCTCCCAGCCTACTTCTCTCCCGGCACAGAGGCCACCCGCCCCGCTCCACCCACGCCCCGTTCGCGTGACTGCCTCATTCGCAGCCCTCCCATTGGCCGACCGTCACAGGGCCCCATGCTCATACGAGGGCCAGCAGCCAATCAGCGCGCCTCGTCCCCTCCCAGCCCGCCGCGCTAGATGGCGTGTCTCCGTGCCTTCCGCGGGCACGCCGGGAGTTGTAGTCCATGTTGGGTTTCTGCCCACAGTGACGGGACACCACGAACTACTTGACCCAGAGAGCCTAGCGCCGGGCGCGGCCGGATTTTAGGGATACCCCGCCAACCATCCACATCAAACGAGACCCGGCGTCCCCGAGCAGGTGAGCGCGGTCGCGAGGAGGTGCTGGAGGTGCTGGAGGTGGAGGTCCGCTACCAGCCTCACCTCTAGCGATGCTGTGGGTCACTGCAAGCCCAGCCTGTCGTGTCGGAGCTTGACATTTTTGGGGTCGGTGGGCCCGACTGGCTGGCCTTCTGTGCTTGCGGAAACTTCCAAAACTTTCGCCCGAAGCACCCAGTATGCCGGGGTCCGGGTTAATTTCTGCTGCCAGTCCTGCCCTCCTGGCCAGGGTTGCTCCCAGGCGCTCTGCGCAGTCTCAGCGCTTCTTCGAGACTCGGAACTTCCAGTTTCCGTGCTCCAGACCACATGTCCGCAGCATCCATGGTTCCAGCCCCAGTTCTCCCTTCCTTGGAGTTTAAGTTCAAAGTCGGGCCCTGCCACTGCCGGCAAAGGGAGACCTTGGCTGCGTTTGGCTGTGCTTCTACTGAGCTATTTCCCCTATCTCCTAGACCCTCAATTTGGCTTCTAGAATTACAGGGTGGTTTAAGGGCCCTCCTAGCCCCCAGTCCTGGGGTACTGTGTTCTGTACCGCCTCCTCCTCCAGTCTTGTCCTTATAGCCTTGAAGACACTCAATTTTAGCTGTCTTAATTTGAAGTAACGATCTTCTGGGGCTCAGTCACCCAAACATACTTTTTCTTTCTTTCATAGCCTTCTTTGTATAATTTCCCCCAAGTTTAGTCCACAAGAGGACGGGGCATTCTGGGCCAGTAGCTAAAAAGTTGATTTGGGGATGATAGGGGGCACGGCCACCATGCATCTGCCTTCGGTACTTGCCCCTGCAGGGAGTGCACAGTACCCCTCCCTATGCCACCTCCACCATGCCCCTGTCCCGCTGGCTGAGATCTGTGGGGGTCTTCCTGCTGCCAGCCCCCTGCTGGGCGCCTAGGGAGAGGTTTCTGGGTTACCTACGGCGGCCCTCCCTGGTGCACGGGTGCCCAGTCCTGGGGGCCTGGCACAGTGCCCGCTGCTGGTGCCAAGTGTGGACAGAGGAGCCTCGGTGAGTGTGGTTGGGGTGAAGGGCCTCGGGAGGGGAGCACCTGAACAGGATCCTCATTTGTCCTTCCTCTTCTCAGAGCACTTTGCTCCTCTCTCAGAATGAACGGAGACCAGAAATCAGATGGTTATGCTCAGGAAAAGCAGGATTTCATCCAGCACTTCTCCCAGATAGTCAAGGTGCTGACTGAAGATGAGATGGGGCACCCAGAGACAGGAGATGCTATTGCTCGACTCAAGGAGGTGAGGGATTAATGACCTGAGGAAACAAGACCATTTGTCACTGCATATATGTGGAATTTAGCTGGGGCTTTCTGGGGCACTAGCATTTGGGTTCATTTTGACAAAATTTTATACCTACAAGGAATTTGATTTCGATCCCTGTTCCCCCCTTGGGGACACTTCTGACGGATGTAGGAGGAGACTTTCACCTGGTTTGTGACTCAGGAGTGGGTGAGGCCTGGGCACATATATTTACTCAACCTGATTTTTGGCTCTGTAGAAAGTGGGCCATCCAAACTGCTTCACATAGGAGTGGAGGCCTTTAACCTGGTAAATCTTTGATTTTAGTGTCCTGAAATCATAAGATGCTGTTTTGGCAGACGAATGGGAGGAGGCAGTTTGAGGTGGTCTATATTCCCAGAGCCCTGATGGAAGTTCGGGTGTCATCAGAAACCTCTGTTCCAGCTGTGAACTATTGCTGTAATACTTAAGTTGCTTTTTTCCCCCCTTTCTTTTAGTCTCTCTCTCTTTTTTTTTTTTTTAAAGAGAGAGAGAATTTTAATATTTATTTTTTAGTTTTCGGCAAACACAACATCTTTGTTGGTATGTGGTGCTGAGGATCGAAACCCGGCTGCATGCGTGCCAGGCGAGCGCGCTACCACTTGAGCCACATCCCCAGCCCTCTTTTATTCTCTTGAAGTATCCAGTAAATTGGTTTTATAAATTGCTGTCTGTCTCATCTGTCTGAGGGGAACCAAGGGAAAGGGGAGGCTTTGTCGATGTTGGGATGGGGTCTAAAAGAGAAGGCTCTCCTTTATTAACACTAGTAGAGAACGGGGCAACAGAAGGCCCTGACAGGAAGAGACACGTTTGGAGGATTAGATGGATCCCACAACTTGGGTCCCTTCTGAGTTCTCGCTAACTTGGAGGGGCCTGGTCTTAAATACAGGATTTTCATTTGAAGATGCATTGAATTCTGGGCAGGAGGGGGTGGTTGGGAAAGCAACTATGGGTTGTGAAAGGGAAGTCGAGGGAGGTGGGATGGGGCGGGATCTGCCTAGTTCAGCCATTCCCACAGTGGGCACTGTTTTCCCTGAGTGCTGGGCTTGGGGACAGAACTGAGCTCGCACCATACCTTTAATCTTACTGGGGAAGACAATGCAGAGTACAAAAGAAAGAAAGAAACCCACTGGGGAGCTCTTCTCACTGTGCTCTGGGACTTTGGGACAGGGGCCAAGAAGTCGGAATCCGGGACTTCCTGGAATGGGAATTGGGATTGGAGAGGGTGAAGTTCAGTAGGTGGTTAGAAATGGAAGTTGCTCTTGTGTGGACCCTAATGCCCTGTCCCTCTCCCTTGTCCCAGGTCCTGGAATATAATGCCATTGGAGGCAAGTACAACCGGGGTTTGACGGTGGTGGTAGCATTCCGGGAGCTGGTGGATCCAAGAAAACAGGATGCTGATAGTCTCCAGAGGGCCCTGACAGTGGGCTGGTGTGTGGAACTGGTGAGAGGGGTGGGGGAAGGGCAGGAGAAGAAGAGGGTTCCTAGAGCTGGGGGGAGGGGAGGGATGAACCCAAAACTTGTTTCTGGTTTTTGTTTATATTTCCTGTTCCTAGTGTGGTGTAGCCAAATTTAGGCAGAGTGAATTACTTCAAGAGTTAGCTGGTTAACCAGTAAGGGCGACCTCTTGCCATTAGGTACATAGAATTTAGCAGAGAGGTGTTGGCTTTTTCCTCTGAGCAAAAGATAGCCATAAAAATGATATAGTCCTTCCAAAAGATTATTGTGAAGTATAAATTGAAAATCAGGGGCTGACTAATAGTTTTTGAAAATGTTTGCAACTTAAATCCCTTACATTTAACAAAGCAGATACTTTGCTTAAAAACCCAGATTTTGAGCCGGGGTTGTGGCTCCGTGCCTGAGCGCTTGCCTAGCGTGTGTGAGGCACTGGGTTCAATCCTCAGCACCACATAGAAATAAAATAAAGGTCCATTGACAACTAAAAAAGTATTTTAAGAAAAATCCCAGATTTCTTGCATTAGTTGGAAGATCATAAGATCCAGGTCCGTGTTCACGTATAGCAGCACCTGCTGAAGGCGCATCATGGCTGCTTCCCCAAGACATGGTACATGCTCTCATGTGTGTGGCTCTGGTCTCCTTCGTTCCTGGCCTCTCCTTGCCTTCTGTACCCAGATATCCTGACCCTTGAAGGTGTGTGGTTGCTAGCCTGGCCTAGAGGCTTAATTGGTGGCAGGGGGACTGGATTCCAATAACACCATCCAAGGTGTATTCCATATTCAGGTATTCCTAACTGTCTCCTAGATGTCCTTTATGGTTATTAAAAAAAAAAAAATATCCAGGCCCAGTCAAAGCTAATGCATTACAAAAACCAAAAATAAAAGAAACAAAACCCAAACTAACGTATTGCGTTTGGCAATTTTTTTTCTTTCAGTCTTTACTTTTTTAATATACTTTTTAAAAATATTTACTTTTTAGTTTTAGGTGGACACAGTGTCTTTATTTTACATTTATGTGGTGCTGAGGATCGAACCCAGTGCCTCATGTATGCTAGGCGAGCCCCATACCACTGAGCCACAACCCCAGCCCCTTCTTTAGAGTAGAATAGTTCCTTTACCACAGTTGACTTTTCCCCTGAAGTCCAGGCTGACTGTTTGGTAGAGTGGTGCCTAATCTAATTGGTGTCTGTGTGATCCTTTCCTTATGTATGAATTTTCCCTAGGGAGCTAACCCCCAGTGCGGAGGTCCTACCCCTATAGATGCTCATTTAAGTGATCTGGATGGGATCCACCACTATGATATTTGTAAAGTTCTGCAGATGGGGTTAGAATCATTGATGGAGGAGTAGATTGAGAGGGGCCACAGAATGAATTCCCTTGGAGACCTTGGTTGAATGGTGGTGGCTGAAACAAAAATTGTCCTTGGGAAGAGGCAGTGGATGCATGGCTCCAGAGAACCATGTCACTCCAAATAAATGCAGTGTAAATAAGGCTTCTGTCCCCAGTGTGTGTCTCCATTCTGCTCCCTTAGGGCAAGATCAGCATTAAAAGTTCAGATTGATGCCTCTTCCATGTGGGTCTTTCCAGGAACAACAGCAGTGACTGTAGGGGCCCACACCTCAGCTGAGGGGCATTGCTTCCTGTTTCCCCAACAGTGTGACCCGTCAGAGCACATAGGATCTGGATGGGGGTAGAAGTTTAAAAGCCGTATCTTATTATTTAATTATTTTTGCAGTACTGGGAATTGAAACCAGGGATGCTCTACTACAGAGCTACACCTTGAGCTCCTTATTTTTCATTTTGAGACAGGGTCTTGCTGAGTTGTCAAGGCTGGCCTCAAGGTTGTGATCCTCTGCCTCAGCCTCTTGAGTTGCTGGCAGTACAGGTGTGCACCACTGTGTCATGGCAAAAACCATGTCTTGAAAAACTGCTTAAGAAATGAGTGGCCTGATTGCAAGAAGAAACACGGAGAGTTTCTTTCATTTGCTTAGTAGACTAGGAAGCACCCATTCTGAGGCTAGTGCTGTGCTAGGCTGTGGAAATGCCAAGAGGAAAAACATGCCCCAAGTCCAAGGAGTTTGTGGTCTAGTTAGAAAACCAAGTCAGCTGGGCACATCAGTATGTGCTTGTAACCATCGTGACTGAAGCAGGGAGATGTCAAGTTTGAGGCAAGCACAGCGACTCAGACCCTTGTCTCAAAATAAAAATAAAAAAGGCCGGGCGCTGTGGTGCACATCATCCTAGCAGCTCGGGAGGCTGAGGCAGGAGGATTTCGAGTTTCAAGCCAGCCTCAGCAATTTCGAGGTCCTAAGCAACTCAGTGAGACCCTGTCTCTAAATAGAACACAAAATAGGGCTGGGGGTATGGCTCAGTGGTTGAGTGCCCCTGAGTTCAATCCGCTGTACCAAAAAATAAAACTAAAAAAGGACTGAAGCTCCCCTGGGTTAGATCCCTATATTAACGAGAAAGAGAGGAAGGAGAAAGAAAACCAACAAGGTACCTTCAGGGGGCTGGCACTTGAAAGGGCAAGCCTTTTGCTGGTGTTTAGGAGTGTTTCAAGGTGTTTAATGGGTACAGATTATTAGGCAGATTTCAGTTCCATTCAGTTACACCTGTTCCCCTGTATAAACTACATAGTAAGGCTGTGTCCCTCGTCACTAGGATGTTTGAATGGAATGTTGGCTGATGTAATAGTGTTCAGCCTTCTTTTAAGAGTCATGGAGGTAGCTGTGTGCAGTGGCACAAATGTGTAATCCCAGTAACTTGGGAGGCTGAGGCAGGAGGATCACAAGTTCGAGGTCAGTCTTAGCAATTTAGTGGTGCCCTATGCAACTTAGAGGCCTGTCTCAAAATAAAAAATTAAACAATGGCTGGGTGTGTGGCTCAGTGGTTAAGTGCCCTTGGGTTCAGTACCCAGTACCCAGGCAAGAGGATCAAAAGTTCAAGGTGCGCTTTGGTGACTTAGGGAGACCCTGTCTCAAAATAGAAAATAACAAGGGCTGGGATGTAGCTCAGTGGTGGAGCACCCTTGGGTTCAGTCACCAGTAGTGGGGAGGGGTAAAGTCAGGTAAAGGCAAGTTGCATGAAGAAATCTTTTTTTTTTTTTTTTTTTTTTTTACTTTTTTCTTTAAAGTTTGTTAATGTTTTTCATTGAGGAAGAGATCTTCCTTGGGCTGGGCTGTAGCCTCGCACCTGTGATGCACTGGGTTTGATCATCCTCAGCATCACATAAAAATAAATAAATAAAGATACTGTGTCCACCTACAACTAAAAAAATATGTATTAAAAAAAAAAAAGGGAGAGAGAAAGATCTTCCTTTAAGCATTCATTGAGATTTTTGGCACGAGGAGGAAGAGGAAGCATGAAGGTGTCATTATCTCCAATACCAGTGACAGTCGGAAAGGCTGATTGAAGTTGTCAGAGATGTTTTCTGGACTCTTAACCCTGGAAACGAGAGTTTTAGTTCTGTGTTTTTAGGTGGGGAGTCTGAGCCAAAGAGGTCATGTAACTTCAAGGTCGTCTGTAACTGAAGTCCTCAGCCTCCCGACCTTGGTATCCCTTCCCAGCTCACAGTAACCGTCAGAAGCAGGAGCTGTGTCTCTGGTAGAAGGCGTGTAAAGGGGTCTTAACTCTGTCCTTCCTTCCTTCCCCTAGCTTCAAGCTTTCTTCCTGGTGTCAGATGACATCATGGATGCATCCCTTACCCGCCGGGGACAGCTCTGCTGGTATCAGAAGGTGATGTGGGGGGAAGGTGGAAGTGGGCTTGGGACAGGCCACAGGGAGGTGGTTATCCAGCCTGATTGAGGTAACCATTCTTGGTATGAATCAAGGCCAGAGATTCATTGCTCATTTTTCCTCTTTGCTCCTCACAGCCAGGCATAGGTTTGGATGCCATCAATGACTGTCTGCTTCTGGAAGCATGTATCTACCGACTGCTGAAGTTCTACTGCCGGGATCAGCCCTACTATTTGAACTTGATTGAGCTATTCCTGCAGGTGTGCTGCAGCCTGGGACCCAGAGCTCAGAGGCTTCCCATAGTAGCCTTGGCCCCTGTAGGGATGTTCCCATCTGCTGGTTTCAGGCACAGGAGATGCTTAGGGTTGCCTGGAAGGGGACAGGAAGGAAGAGGATTAGGGAGGAAGGAAAGGACTGTGTGCATGAGTGGGGGCCATGTGGGGGCCTGGAGTTTCTCTCTTTACTGCTGCCCTTGGGACTCTGCCAGAATGCGGGTTCTGGGCATGGGGTGTAGGGTTCAGCACATCAGGGTCCCCATATGTGGAGAAAATCTGGCTCATGGGCCATCTTCCTCTTAGAGTTCCTATCAGACGGAGATTGGGCAGACCCTGGACCTCATCACAGCCCCCCAGGGCAATGTGGATCTTGGCAGATACACTGAAAAGAGGTGAGGGCCAGAGGGCACCGTGTCTGGAGAATGAGGGAGGGCGGGGGAGGGGTTGTCCTGAGGCCTCTATCTTCTCCTTCAGGTACAAATCCATTGTCAAGTACAAGACAGCTTTCTACTCCTTCTACCTGCCTATCGCTGCTGCCATGTACATGGTGAGTCAGCCTCACCCGCTCTTCCCCGCACTCGTGGGTATTGAGGCAGCAAGCCATAGACAAGGCACTTGGACAGTTGGTAGCCCCGCTGAATGACTGCAAGGCCTTGAGCAATCCAGTTACTCTCAGCTGCAAGATGGGGATAAGTTCCTGCCTCACAGGACTGTAAAGGTTAACTGAGGCATTTGAAAGTGCTTGGCTTCTAATCGGGGAACTGTGAATCCCAAATAGGAGTTTGGACAGGACTGGGGAGGAGATAATTCAGGTCAGGAGGGAGGGAGAAGGCTGGATTCAAAGGCAGGCAGGATTCACAGTCTACCCTGATCTTGGTTCTCCAAGTTTTCTTTTCATCCTGAAAGAAGCTGGAGGTGGCAGAAAGGTTAGGAAGGGGAATCAGATGACTGAGACCGTGAAAGAGAATTTGTGGGCCTCCAAATTCTTCCCTGTTGTGACTCCCAGGAAGGCCTAGTCAAAAATTAGTGGGATGGAGGTTGGTTCATTGGTCAGGACTTTCTAGAATGTCTGAAAGGAGAGACAACTTGGAGAGCCAGTAGCAGGACCCCAGTGGAGGAAGTATCCCAGGAGGTGAAGGCAGTGAGGGTTCGGCTGATTGGTCCTCTTCCCTTGTAGGCAGGCATTGATGGGGAGAAGGAACATGCTAATGCCAAGAAGATCCTGATGCAGATGGGAGAGTTCTTCCAGATTCAGGTGGGCCTGAGGCAAGGGCAGAGTGGGGACCAGGCAGGTGTCCCACTGCCACACCAGCCTCTTCATTCCTCCTCTTCTGCCTCCTGCCCAGGATGATTACCTTGACCTCTTTGGCGACCCCAGTGTGACGGGAAAAGTTGGCACTGACATCCAGGACAACAAGTGCAGCTGGCTGGTGGTTCAGTGTCTGCAACGGGCCACTCCAGAACAGCGCCAGATCTTGCAGGTGCCAGAGAGGACCAGGGGTTCCCTGAACTGATAAGAAAGGGGATAGGACAGTGGTTCTTGAGGCACTTGTGTGTGTGTGCGTGTGCGCCTCCCGCCATCTGACAGTGCTAGCAGATTCTCTTACTATTGTTAACTTGGTGAGTGTGCCTGTGCTCTAGGTGTCTGCAGGGTGGAGGCCAGTGATGCTGCTGACCCTCATCAGACACTGCACAGAACAGCTCCCCAAATGAAATCACCTGGCCGCAGATTTCAGTTGTACCAAAATCAAATCCCCAGAACAGAGGAGACTGAGGCCTGAGACCAAACCCCAACATTTGGGATGGGGACAAGAAGCTTGAAAATGGGAGGCAGGGGTAGAATGTGAATGAGTGAGTGGAGAGGCCTTGAGGCTCTGGGGAAGACAAAGCCCATTTTCCTGCTTCCAACCTCTTCCAGGACAATTATGGGCAGAAGGACGCCAAGAAGGTGGCCCAGGTGAGGGCACTGTACGAGGAGATGAATCTACCAGCTGTTTTCTCCAAGTATGAAGAAGACAGTTACATCCACCTTATGAGTCTCATTGAGCAGTGTGCTGCGCCTCTGCCCCCCACCATCTTCCTGGGGCTGGCCAACAAGATCTACAAGCGGAAAAAGTGACCTAGAGACTGCCAGGGCAGGGAGGGAGGGCGGGCTCTCAATAAATTATTGTGTAATCTTCTGGTGGTTCTCTTCTTGCTCCAGCTGAGCATCGTGTGTCCGGAATGGGAATGGGCGTGGGCCGGTGGGGATGGGGGCGGCAAGGTAGCTCAACTGGTGACAGATATTGTGGGTCATGGCTCAAGAACCCTTTGGGACTGAAAACCATGAGCAAGGTCTAAGTGGATGACACAGGCACGACGTCAAGGACTGAGGGGTGGGTCTAAGCTACGCCACGCCCATGCGTGTATGGGTGCGGCTGCGCAGCGGAGTGGGTTGTCCTAGTGCCCCTCCCCTCTGCTGTCTACCCCGCCGGGCGGGGACCGCGGGAACCGCTGACCAGCCCAGGGCAGGAGCGGTTCCAGGAGGACCCTGGTGAGGAGGGCTTGGCCGCTGGGTGTGGATGGATCAATCGGGACACTGTGGGTGGGGCAGGAGAGGGAAGCAGGGAAAATGAATAGAGAAGGGGTGGGGTTCGGTGGGTGGTGGCTGGATGATGGAGAAGAGAATTGTGTGACACTGTTGTGAGCGGATAAGGGCACCAAAGCTGCAGGCTGCATTACCTTGAGGGGCAGCCTGCAGATGCAGAATTGACAGCTGACGGCGGCTCCCTCCTCCCGCTCCAACCTCTTCGCTTTACTGTATTAAGAAGCCAAACCCCGCGCCTGCTTCTCTCCATCCACTTCATTTCCGAATACCTGGGCGGGGTCTCCTTGGGCTCTTTCCTCTGAGAGTGAAGGGTAGGCTGGAGGGCAGGGCCAAATTGCTGCAGAAAGGATCCCGGGTCGTCCTGGGCCCCATCCTCTTCCAAGCTCCCCCACGGAGATGCAGAGCGCAGCCGCATTATCTGACCCTCCCTCCTCTATTCCCGGGGGGTTACATTCGACTCCACCTGCAAACACTGCAGTGGAAACTCCTGGCCAGTCGATGCCGATTTGCATCTCATTTAAATATTTTCCAAAGCAGCCAGAGCCTCCCCAGGCCTGCTCCCGCCGTCAGTCACCTCCGTGTCCTTCTCATCGCCCTCACTGGCTGTCTTTCACCATCCACATCTTCTAGGTCTGCATCTGCGTTGCCAGGTAGGTGGATGTGAGAGGCCCTATTCTGGTTCTCTGGAGGCCATCTCATCGCCGCTGGCATCATGCTGTCCCCTCAGAGGGCTTTACTCTGCAATCTCAACCACATCCACCTCCAGCACGTCTCCCTGGGCCTGCACTTGTCTCGCCGTCCGGAGCTACGGGAGGGGCCTTTAAGCACGCCCCCTCCCCCAGGAGACACCGGGGGCAAGGAGAGCAGGGGCCCCTGCGGAGGGACCCTCGTGGATGCCAACTCCAACAGCCCAGCGGTGCCCTGCCGATGCTGCCAGGAGCATGGACCAAACCTAGAAAACCGGCTGGACCCATCTCAGGAGGAGGAAGGGGCTGCCTCTCCCTCAGACCCGGGCTGCTCCTCCTCTCTCAGCTCCTGCTCAGATCTGAGCCCCGATGAGTCCCCCGTTTCCGTCTACTCGCGGGACCTGCCTGGTGATGAGGATGCCCACCCTCAGCCCAGTATCGTCCCCTTGGAGCAGGGGTCCCCACTGGCTTCAGCAGGCCCTGGAGCCTGCTCCCCGGACAGCTTCTGCTGCTCTCCTGATTCCTGTTCCGGAGCCTCCTCCCCGCCCGGCCCTGGCCTGGACTCCAACTGCAACGCCCTGACCACCTGCCAGGACCTCCCTTCCTCCAGCCTGGAGGAGGAGGAAGAGAGTGGGGAGCAGGACCTCCCCACCTCTGAGCTCTCGGAGGCGGAGGATGGGAAAATCGACGCTGGGAAAACGGAGCCCAGTTGGAAAATCAACCCCATTTGGAAAATCGACACAGAGAAAACGGAAGTCGGATGGAAAATCACTGATAACAATAACTCCGACTGGAAAACCAGCGGAAGCCCTAACTCTAACTGGAAAGCTGAACCCGGAAAACTCGACCCCTGTTGGCACACCAGCACAGGAATAGCTGATTCTGGCTCCAAAGCAGATGCAGGGAAAACTGATGGGGGATGGAGAAGTGACGTCAGCGAGGAGCCAGTGCCCCACCGGACAATCACGTCCTTCCACGAGCTCGCCCAGAAGCGCAAGCGGGGCCCGGGGCTGCCCCTCACACCGCAGGCTAAGAAAGACCGCAGCGACTGGCTCATAGTCTTCTCGCCGGACACCGAACTCCCACCGACCGGGTCGCTGGGTGGCTCCTCGGCACCTCCCCGAGAAGTCACCACCTTCAAGGAACTCCGCTCCAGAAGCCGCGCCCCGCCCCCGCCGGTCCCGCCTCGAGACCCCCCGGCTGGCTGGGCCTTGGTCCCGCCCCGCCCGCCGCCCCCACCCGTGCCTCCCCGGCGGAAGAAGAACCGACCCGGGCTGCAGCCCATAGCGGAGGGGCAGCTCGAGGAAGGCAGGGCGGTCAGCCCGGCGGCTGGTGAGGAGGCCCCCACCCCGAAGGAGCCGGAGCAGCCCGGAGCCCCAGCGGGCCTCGAGGGTAAGAGGCCGCCGAGGAAGCGGGAGGAGGGCTGGGCTTTAGCCTCGCCCACGCCTCCGAAGCTTCCGACCCCGCCCCCGTCGCCCCTCCATTCTGTGTCACCCACCCTCCCCGCCCCTTTATCAGCGAGCGCTCCGGGAAAGGGAAACTGGATGGGTCACTGGGTTACGGGACTAACTCTTTGCTCCCTCTTTCTCCCGCTCCTTGCCTGGCTGTCCATCCCGCTCCCCTTCTTCCCCTCTGCGCCTGCCCCGCCAATCCCGCCTGCAGCCGGTCCCCTGGTGCTCCCTCGGCCCCTGGTTTTTCGGTTCTCGGCCGACGGGCGCCCCCTGTTGGAGGGTGGGGGTGCCGGCGCAGCTGGGTCCCTGCTCCTGGCGCCCCTGGCCGAGTGGCCCGGCACCGGGCTGCGGCTGCTGGGGGCGCCAAGTCCCCCAGCGGAGCAGCTGCTGCCTGTCCGCCTGTCCCCAGTGGGAGCCTATTCGCCTCCGACTCGGGGGGCCCTGCCCTGCCTGGCCAGCCCCGAGCTGGCACTGCTGCTGTCCCCGCTCTTTCCCAGAAGTAGCACCTTTCCCGCCGCGGCTCCCCCGCCCCGCCAGGTACCCGCCCCTTCGCTGCCACCACCACCTCGTCCGCCGAAGGCCTCTCGCTGGACCAGAAGCCCACCGCCTCCGCCCAGGCTACGTAAGACGGACCCGGGCGAGCCCCGCGGGCCACGCCTCGGCGGGCTGCCTGCCCACTCGAGGCCTTCCACCCGCCCAGCCCGTAGTGTGGCTTTCCCCGGGGATTCAGCGGTGCCATCCTTCCACTGGGGCCGGTTCCGAGCGAGTCCGCCAGTGCTGGTCTCGCTGCTCGCGCTGTGGGGTGGCGAGGCGGGTTGCTGCTGCCCCGGCTTCACAGGACCCTGCGCGGGCGGGCTTCCCCGGCCTGTCTGCTCGGTCGGGGTCCCAGCAAGTCCCTGTCAGGGATCTGGGGTCACACCTGTGTGGAATTCTGCGGCCCACGGAGTCTGACACCTCCCTGCCTAGATCCGGGAGGGTGGAGGGCGAAACTCCCTGGAGCCCACTGGCCCCGGAGGTTCTGGTCACTCCTTTCCCAGTCCCGTCCCTGGGATGCGGGGAGCGCGGTCCGCCAAGCTGGCTTGGGACCCGGGTTTCCCTTTCCCGGCGCCTTCGCCCTCCAGCATCCCGGTCTGGGGTCTCACCTCCCCGTTTCTCCTCCCTTTCCCGTCTGTCTTTTCATTGGCTCGGGCTCCCCACGTGTTCCCCGGGCCGCGGCCTGAGGCGGGACGCAGGGCAGCCGCTCCTGTCCCTCGCCTAGTCACCTCTCGCCCTACAGGACCCAGACGGCTGGGCGGGGCTTTAGCGCGGCGTCCCACTCGGGGACTTCCTGGACAGAGGAGGTGGGAGCTGGGGCCTGAGGGCAGGAAATAGGAGCCGAGGTGGGGGACAGGAGAGCCGGCTTCTGTGCAGGATTTCGCTCTGGGGGGTCGGGTAGAGCCGCTCCTTGTGGCTTCTCTCCCCAAGACCTTTCATGGGCAGGGTCTCTGCAGAGCCGCAGGAGATGACCTTGGCAGAAGCCCGGCGTCCTTGGGGGTAACGCTTAGTAAGCGTCATTTCGTCCTTCTTCCTTTACCCAGTTCGTAGTTCCTGGTCGTTCGCGGGTGTTCCTGGGGCCCAGCGGCTGTGGATGGCAGAAGCCCAGAGTGGGACTGGGCAGCTGCAGGAGCAGAAAAAAGGTAGGCTGCCCTGAGTCCGGACCCCTGGCTTCTGAAGGAATCGCTCTTCACTTTGCATTCCTCAGGCTTTAAGAGTCAAATTGCATAAACCAGCTTCTCCGTGCCCTCTGGCTATGCCCAGGATAGAGGGCAAGGCTTTGATAGAGCTTCCGTTCCTTATCCCCTCCCAGGTCTCCTGATAGCTGTCAGTGCCTCAGTGGATAAAATCATCTCGCACTTCGGGGCTGCCCGGAACCTGGTTCAGAAGGTGAAGGTGGCTGGAGGAGGATGTTGGGGATGTGGAGATTAATGTAGCTCTCGGGGCACAACAAGACAGAGGGTGGCGGTGGTGACTGGATCCCTATCTGGACTGACTCGAGTTGTGCCACCTCCAGGCCCAGTTGGGGGATAGCAGGTTGAGCCCGGATGTGGGGCACCTGGTGCTGACCACCCTCTGCCCAGCCCTGCACGCCCTGGTGGCAGACGGGCTAAAGCCTTTCCGGAAAGACCTTATCACCGGGCAGCGCAGAAGCAGTCCCTGGAGTGTAGTGGAGGCATCTGTGAAGCCAGGTGAGAGGGGAGGGCAGGGGACGCAGCAGAGCAGGGCCAGGACCTGGCTGACCACGCACCCTGCCCCCAGGCTCCAGCAGTTCCCTGGGGTCCCTGTACAGCCAAGTCAGCCGTTTGGCCCCGCTGAGCAGCAGCCGCAGCCGCTTTCATGCCTTCATCTTGGGCCTCCTCAAGTGAGTAGTAGCCTTCTTCCCACTGCCTCTCCTGGCCCTGGGACCACTGGGCATCATGTGTCGGATACAGTAGTGTCCCCTGTCCTTGGAGAAGGCCTCCCCTCCCTCAATTTCGTTCCCATCCTCTGCCCCAAGAGGACCAGAGTCCTCCATCTCCCTGAATTTGCATTCCTTTTTTCTTCTCCCCCCAGCACCAAGCAGTTGGAGCTGTGGTTTTCCAGTCTCCAGGAAGATGCAGGTCAGAGGCTCAGATGGGAGTGGATAGGGTTTCGGGCCTAGAAGGGAGGGAGGGAAGTGTTTCTCCAGTTGGTTTCCACTGTTACCAGAATATTAATCCAGATCTCTGATATTATTATTAGCCTTTTGCTTAAAACTCTTCCAGGGGATCTTATTGCCCATGTGAGGAAAGATTCAAAGCAGGGAAGCAGGGCTTTCTAATCATCAGTCTTCCTGGGTGGTCCTTCTTGCCCCAGGGCCCTACTTTGATGCCATCCCTCCCTCTAGAAACCTGCCTCTGCCCCTTCAGTTTCCTCTTAACTCTCATTCATCCTGTGGGTCCTTCCTCAGTGAGGTTCCACCTCTGCTCCTTGTTTTGTGGATGCTCCAAAAGCTCTCCTGTGCTTCACCTTTCTAGTCTCTAGACTTAATTTGTTACCTCCACTTGATCTACATGCTTCTCCCTCTGGAGGCCATGGTTCCACATGGGTAGGGAAACCTCCAGCTGTTCCCCTCTCTGACTCAGAGTGAGGCCTGGGAGGATGTTTGGGTACAGGGCGGGGGCTGATGTTGGCTTTCTCTTTCTCAGGCCTGTTGTCCCTTCTGTATCTGCCCACGGGATTTTTCTCCCTGGCGCGGGGTGGCTGCCCATCCCTGTCCACAGAGTTGCTGCTCCTGCTACAGCCATTGTCGGTGCTCACCTTCCACCTGGACCTGCTCTTTGAGCACCACCACCACCTGCCCCTGGGCCAGCCTCAGGCCCCTGCCCCTCCAGGCCCGCCTCCAGCCCTGCAGCAGACTGTACAAGCCATGCTGCACTGGGGGGGCCGGCTGGCCCAGAGTCTCCGGGGCACTTCTGGGGAGGGAGCTCCCAACCCTTCACCCCCTCCAAGTCCTCCCACACCAGTCAGCTGGTGGGAGCAGCTGACCCAGGCCTCCCGGGTCTATGCCTCTGGGGGTACTGAGGGCTTCCCTCTTCCTCGGTGGGGACCCAGGCGGCAAGGACCTGCAGCTGAGGGTACACAGGAAAGACCTCTGCCTGCAGAGGAAGTGGCACCAGGCAGAAGTGTGTGGCTTGGGAGACTGTTTGGCGTGCCTGGGGTCCCCACAGAAACTGAGAATGGAGCCTTAAAATCCAGGTATTGGGGTACCTTGTCTGCTCTGTGACCTTATGATCCCCTCAAGTGTCTCATTTGAAACTCCCTAGTGCTGGGCATGGAGGTGCATGCCCATAATCCTAGCATCTTGGAAGGCTGAGGCAGGAAGACTGCAGCCTCGCACTGCTGAGACTCTGTCTCAAAATAAAAATGGCTAGGGATGTAGCTCCATCTTAGAGAGCCCTGGGTTCAAACCCAGAACCATAAAACAACAAAAACTTCCCAAAATCTATGACTCCAGATGCTTTAGATGAGACTGGCTTTTTTAATGCCCTTGGAACTAAAAATAGTTATATTCTTAAATAGTTATATTTTAATGGTTGTGAGTGCCTAAATAGTGATCTTGATTTTACCTCTTGGTCCTCATGGCCCTCAGCCTAAAATATTTACTATCTGGCCCTTTAGAAAAGGAAAAATATTTGCTGATTCCTGTTTTGGGGCTTGACCATTGGTGGATCTTTTGTGGCTTCAAGTACTGTCCATGAAATATCTGGATCTCTCTTGAACTGGTATAGACCCTGCTGGTTTCATAGGTCCTTGTGAATTTTGGTGTTGCATACCTTTGTTGTCATCTCCCTAATCACTTCAAAGGTACTTGTGTCCCACAGCTGCCACTTCTTTCAGCAATGACCAGCTCCTGACCTATTTGGGGCCTCAGCCTCTTTCTTCTTCCAAACCTCTGGGTTCTTGCATTCTTTTTCTGGAAGTGGACTGACTTCTGTGATCCTATGTCCTTCCCTCCAGGAGACCATCCAGTTGGCTGCCCCCAACAGTGAGTGTGTTGGCTCTTGTGAAGCGGGGGGCACCTGTAGAGACTCCTTCTCCAGAGGAGCTTGTGGCCTCAGTGCCCAGCATGGCACAGGCCCACAGGTAAGAACTAGGGAAATACACCTGTGTGTACTGTTAATATAGGTGTGTTTCTGTGGTCATAGAGTGGAAGGTAGGCATGAAAAAGACTTTGGATTTTGAGATCACAGTGCTTATTTTGCATTGCATCTTTGCTATTTATTACCAGTGTGGCTCTAATTTCTGAGTCTTAGTTTCTTTCTTTGTAAAAGGAGGATAACTTGTAACCTTTGCTATGGTTGTTATGAAGATTAAATATAATTTTATAAAACATCTGGCACATAGTAGGTGTGTGTACACTAAGGGATTGTTTGTCTATTAACTGGGGTGTTCTAATTTGGCATCAGAGACTACTACTACTTTGAGGTCTTTTGAGTTCTCTCAGTCCATTTAATTAACCTTAATTTTTTATTCAGCAATATTTTGGAGGGTACAATTTTTGGGGTTCTGGAGACCAAATCCAGGGATGCTCTACCACTGAGCTATATCCTCAGTCCTTTTTATTTTGAGATGGGGTCTCCCTAAGTTGTTGAGACTGGCCTCAAATTTGCAGTCCTCCTGCTGCAGCCTCCTAAGTAACTGGGATTACAGGTGTGCACCACTGCACCCAACTTGGGTACACCTATATGTCAGTCATGCTAAGCAAGGGAATACAAAAGTGGGACTACTGTAGTCCCTGCTCTCAAAGGGCATGCAGTCCAGTGGAGATACCAATGAACAGATGAGCAATTGCAGTTTAGTATGGTAAAGACTAAGAAAGGAAGAACAAGCTGTTTGCAGCCATGTCCCCAGACTTGGGAACACTAGGGAAGCTCAGTGATGGTGTGAGGATATGCATTTGGCAGGAAAAACAGGAGACGAAAGTGGAGAGGCCCATTTGTGGTAAGGAATAGTGGGTGCATAATGGAGGGGGTCATTGGGCCAGCTAAGGAGGCTGGGTTTTATTAAGACATCCTGGGAGCCCTTGAAGGATCTGAAGCCTGGAAATGATGTGCTTGCTCAGGTTTTAGAAAGGTCTCTTACTGCTGTGTGGAGATTGGGGCTGGTGGGGAGGTCAAGAGAGACTCACGAGAGAGAGACTGGCTGGTGATATGTAGTGGTACAGAGAGACCATGAAGGCCTAAACTAGGATGGTGGCGGTAGGATTGAAGAGAAAGAATAGCTGGCATAGTAGGAGATAAACACCAAACAAGTTTTGGTGATGGACTGGATTCAAGGAGTGAAATGATCACATTTTTGCCAGGAGCAAATGGAAGTTGTGCCACTATGTTGGCCTATGTTGAATATGAAGCACCAGAAAGAAGTGCAAATCATGTCAAGTAAGAGTGGGTTTGGTGCTCAAGAGAGGCTAGGGTCACAGGGAGAATCAACATATTGATGTGTAGTCCCCAAGTGTCTTCAGGGTTTTCAGAGCTGAACCAGCAGGGGCACTCCATACAGTAGAGAGTAAGAGCCAGGCACAGTGGCGCACACCTGTAATGAGGCTGAAGCAGGCAGATTGTGAGTTCAGAGCCAGCCTCAGCAACTCAGCAAGACCTTGTCTCTAAATAAAATACAAAAAAGGGCTGGGATGTGGTTCAGTGGTTAAGCACCCCTGGGTTCAATTCCTGGTACCAAAACAAACAAAAATAAACCAAAACCCACACTCCCAAACCAAAACTACCACCAAACAACATAAACAAAAAACAAAACTACCACCAAACAACATAAACAAAAAACAAAACTAAAAAAACAAAAAACAATCCCCAACACCACAGGGAATGAGGGTGGAGAACCAGGTACCCACACCTCTCTCCCATTGTTTTCTTCTGGCTCCTGTAGGGCAGTTCGGGCTCTCTGTGACCACACTGCTGCAGGACCTGACCAGCTAAGCTTTCGGCGTGGAGAAGTGCTGCGTGTCATCGCCACAGTGGATGAGGACTGGCTCCGCTGTGGGCGGGATGGCACGGAAGGGTTGGTGCCGGTGGGATATACCTCCCTTGTTCTCTAGCCCTGGCTTTCCTTTCCTGTGTATGTCACCATTTTGTCACCTGGGAAGGGAACAGCTCATGAACACTATGTAAAATGACCATACCAAAAGCCTTTTTCCTGTCTGCAAAATGATATTTCTTCCCACATCATTTCTGCTAATATTTAAAATAAACTTTCCTTCTTCCCTCCACACCCATCTATAAGGTGAAATCTGCTCTTCTAAACATTAAAGAGGAATCCCCTTCCACGCAGACCTTCTCCTCTTTCCCACCTGTATAAGGGAACATCTCCTTACTATCTGTAAAATGGAACCTAGCCCCCTTCTCCATCCCAAGTGGACTGTGCCAGTACAGGATATGCTGTGGTCCTCAAGCCTAGAAGGGCCTCTGGTCTCCTACCTGTGTATTCTTTCCGTCCCATGCTGCCTGTATTTATGATGTACTCATGCTGTGCTAGGTGCTGAATCGAAGCCTGGACACCCCTGGTGGGTGGGCCTGTGGTATTGGTCTGACTCTTTCCTCCTTTGTCCCAATAAAGAGTGGGAGTTGAATGTGTGTGTGTCACTGTGGGTTTCAGGACATAGGGTGTGGGGGAGGGAGAGAGGTGCTCTTACCAGAGGCTGAAGGCAGATACTTCTTTCCTAGTTCAACTGCAGATCTTAATGTTCTCTGAGGAATGGGTAAGTGGCCCCTGTTTGGTGCTTGGAATTACACACTTCAGTTCATAGGAACTGAAGTAAATAAAGGGTTAAAGGGAAGACTTAGCCCTTGAAATATTACTTATTAGATTCATATCTGAGATGAAGGAAAGAATTAAAGGCTTTTAAGAAGTGACCTTTTTTTGGTGGTACTAGGGATTGAACCCAGGGTTGCTCTACTAAGCTACATCCCTAGCTCTTTTTAGTTTGTATTTTGAGGCAGGATCTCACTAAGTTGCCAAGAATGGCCTCAAACGTAAGATTCTTCTGCTTTAGCCTCCTATATTGCTAGATTACGGGCATGCACCACTGTGCCCAGTGACTTTTTTTTGCAGTGCTGGAGATCAAACCCAAGTGCTCTACCACTGAGCCACACCCCTAATCCAACATATTTTTTTTCATATTTAATATATATATATGTATATATATATTTCTTCCTATCTAATATATGTGTGTATATATATATGTATATGTGTATCTGTGTGTGTGTATACACATACACACACACACACACACACATAACACTGAAAAACATCCCTAGCTCTTTTTTATTCTTTATTTTGAGACAGGATCTTAAGTTGTTTAGAGCCTCTGTAAGTTGCTGAGGCTGGCTTTGAACTTCTGATCCTCCTGTCTCAGCCTCCCGAGCCACTGGGATTATAGGCATGAATCATAATGCCCGGCTTCCTCTTTAATATTGCTACTGGATGGGACATAATTTTAAGTAAAAACAAAATAATTTTACATCTGTTCCTTTGTTAGGATTTGGTGAGGTTTTTTTGTTTTTTAAATCTTTTGAAATAAGTGAGAAGAGCTAAGATATTTCAGAGGTGTGAGGATGGGGTTGGGAATCATTATAAGGGGTTGTCTAGATAAAGGAGAAATTCAAAGGCTAAAAGAATAAAAAGCTACAGTTATGACCATGCAACAGGAGCTTTTGAGAAGGTGACAGTTATGATGTGAGACAGGTCAAAGAAATTTGGAAATTTTCTTTTTTCTTTGGAAACCTGGCTAAAGACACTGGTTAAGGGGGGCTTTGGGGAGATAAAAATCTTAGATTCAAAGCTATGGAAGTAGTCAGAAGTAGGTCAGGTTAGACTCAAATGACTCATACTTTTGTCATTTCCTAAGATTGACACGTTCTCCCCTTCTGCTCAATTCATGTTATCCATTTCCTGGCTTTGTTATTTTGTGTTTAGCTGCTTTTTCAGTTTAGATTGGTTTGCATTTCAGGTGTTTTTTAGGGAGATGTTTCTCAAACTGGATCCTAAGGGTCTCTGGGAATCTCTTAGGAGTCTGAGTTCTTGAGGTTATGAAGTTCCTTCAAATTGCAAACTACTACCACATAAGAAGTTGTATTTTTGCCAGGTGGAGTGGTACATGTCTGCAGTTGCAGCTGCTGAGAAAGTTAATGCAGGGGGGCTCCAAATTTGAGATTGGTTTCGCAATGTAGGGAGGCCCTATCTTAAGGTATGTGATAGTGAATATGGAAGAAAGCTATTCCTATGGGAACCAATATTTCTCAAAAGATCTGCAGAGTAATTGTGGGGAGCCCATGATTTCTAAGGTTTTACAAACAATTCTATTATAGCTTTCATTTTCCATGATGCAACCTGCCCTCTCCTATTCCCATGTGCTTGATTTTAATAATTATGAAGAGCCCCAAAGCACTGTTGGGACATTAATGAGATCTGGCTTGATGTGACTTTTACAATCACAGTCTAATGGTTCTCAGGCCTGTGCAGGTGGTAACTCAGCAGTGAGACCTCCTTACTGAACATAAAGTAGGTCAATCAATGATATAAAATATAGTTTTGTAACTATGTAATCTTAAATAGTATGGCTATGATAGACATCAAAGGTTAAAAAAAAGAAAGGTAAACAAAATTTAATACTAATGTATCTTTTATTTTTTCCAGTCATGAAGAGACTGTCATTTAACATTGGCACCATTCTGATTTTTTTTTTTTGGGTGCTGGAAATTGAACCCAGGGGTGCTCTACCCCTGAGCTACTTCAACCCTTTTTTTGAGACAGGGTCACTTCGACTTAAACCTTTGATCTCCCTGCCTCAGTCTCCGGAGTAACTGGGATTAGAGACATATGTATGTCTAGCTTTGTATCTGGTGTTGAATTCCAAGCTGTTATAGGAGATTTGAACTTTCATTTTTGGGGGCACTTTACTACTAAAGCACATCTTTTCATTTTTATTTACTTTTTACTTTGAGACAGGGTCTGGCTAATTTGCTGAGGCTGGCTTTGAACTTGTGATCCTCCTGCCTCAGCCTGAGTGTCTGGGTTTATAGGTTTGTACCACCACGCCCAGTGGACATTTGAACTCTTTATGTCAATTGTCATAAGTCAATTGTCTTACTGCTTCTGAGCAACTATATTTTACCTGAGCTTCTAGCCTACATGTCTGATCTGTGCCTGGAAGAAATTTTTGTCCTTTCAGTTACTTACTGTAGTGGGTTTTATCTTCCTTGATTAGTATATTCTGAAATTTCTATTTGAGCACACAAACCACTGGGTATCTGGCTCCAACACTAGTAATTTTGGCAAGTTACTTAACTTTCCCAGTTTTCACTTCTATGAAAATGAGAATAATAACTTCAGAGGGCTATTATGGATATTAATGAAGTAGCTATGTGATCTTGGGCAAGTTATTTGACCTGTCATTCCCATTTCCTCATCAATACTGAAAGGACTGTTGTGAGGATTAATTTATACATGGAAAAGGTTCTTATGATATAAATGGTTTGGCATCTAGCCCCCCAAAAGTGGCCTCAAGTTGTTGCTAGCCTCAGAGGTTCATGAGTATTAAATGCCATAATGAATGTGTGTCCAAAGGATGAATGTACAGAATAGCATGGCATGTATGAGAAACAGATGATTCTTGGTGTGGTGATTGCTGTGCTGCTGATTGGTTAGGCTGGATCTAAAAGATCCTAGAATTGAAGAAGTGGCTTTACCCAGCAGTCCACAAATGGTGAGTGTGCTCAAGGGGCCCAGGATGGTGATAACATGGTTTTGGAGAGATTCCCTGAGAAATATGATGGAAAGGAGGCTGGAAGATCAAAGGAGGTAGGAAAGAGGGGGAAAAAAATAGGAAGCTCAGCACTCCACAGTTAGGAAAAGTTTTTTTTCCATTTAATACTAGACTTTCAAGGATTGAGATGCAAGCTTTTTATGCAATTACATCCAATGTTAAAATTGGTAATACATAATTTACAAAGATTAACATCAAAACAATCATCTATTTAGATATGCTTTTGTAAAAAGGAAATATATTAGCAGCATTTATATTTTCCGCAATCACACAGCCTACAGACATGCAGACTAACTCTGTATCTATTTGCAGTGATGTAGTGCTTTGCCCCGCATTTCAAACACCAAAACCCACCTGGCAGCTGGGGGTTCTTTTTATTTCATTATTATAAAATAACTGAAAAATAAAAAAAGGCATTAATTTCTACACCAGTAAGAAAAAACAAGTTTTTGCACTTACCTAACATTTGATTGTCTAAAAAACATTTCGGTTTTTAGTCTTTCAACAAAAGAAAGATAAAATGACAGAGCGTAGTGTCTTTTGCTTCTGTTCTCGCATTTTACAAAGTTTTTTCTTTTTCGTCTTTTTTTAAAATTTTAGTGTTTAACACTATTAAAAGAATCATTGAATTTTAATCTCTTTCTTGTCATTTTCTTGCTTTTGACTAAAAGGAGACCCCCAAAGTGCCCCTAGACCCACCTCCCTCCCACCTATTCCCTGCAATGAAAAACAAAAGAAACCACTCAAACGGGCTTGAACATGCGATTTTCCCAGCTCCACACGTGAGTATCTTATACCCAGGTCTCTTAGTAATGTACAGTGCTTCTCTACAGTAAGAAAATACTCCAAACTATTTTCTTAATTCTCTTTTTTTCTTTAATAAAATATTTATTTTGCTTTTTTTCTCTGCTCAAGGGGATCTATGGCATCCCCCGTTTCTTTTGTTTTTTTTTTTTTTTTCTTCAAGAATGACACAGAAAGGAGAAAAAGAAAAAAAGTCAATGGAATGGAAGGTGGTCAATGTTTCTACCTAAACGAGTCAGAGTGTCGTCATCATAAAGGGAAATGTACAGTTAGGACAGCATTGGTCCAGTATTAGAAAAAGTAATGGGGACATGTTTACTATTGTATTGCTTACCAATCACGCAGCAGATATATATATATACATATATATGTATATATATATGTATATATATATACACATACATATATATATATACACATGCGCATATATATACACACACACACACACACACACACACATATATACACACACAACTTGGCACATTTAAAAACCATCTTTTATAAGAACATCTAAAACGTATATGCATATGTATGTCTGAGAAGACAAAAAGCAAAGCTTTTTAAATTTTATTTTTAAAGAGACAGTATAGTCTTGGTAACTTCTGGTCAAGAGTATGGGAAGGAAGGAGACACCCTGGATATACCTCCTGATGATGAAGTCATTCAGAAGGGTGGAGGGAAGATGGGACAAGGGATGAAGAAAACACACTGTCTCTTGAAGAGATGGACATCGAAAACTATACAATTCAGAAAACAAAAGTAGTGTTTTAAATCGATAATTTACAAATACTCTGATAGGTGAATACTGCTGAACAGTTCATGTAGTGACTTTTATTGGGGGGGGGAGTTTAGAGTTTTTTTTATGTAGTTTTAAAAATTATTTTATTTTGAAATGGATCTTCATTTGCACAGCACAGCAGACACACAAGAACCACAGCACATCAAAAACAGCATGTGTGCTGGCGGGGCCTGGCTTTCTCATTAGAAAAAAATATGCTTCGGCAGGTTATGAAGGTAAAACAAAAATAATTACATGAAGTACTACCCTCCTGACCCCATGGGGGCCTTCCCTAGCCCATGATTCCATTCTGGGGAGTAGAGGTAGGGAGAGGGGCAGCAGTTACAAGTGCTTTGAGCTGTCAAACTCACGTTTTACTTTGACCTGGTTGGACAAGAAAGGAGAGACAAACTTTCCTAGTCAAGGATCTGGGAAGAGGCCCCAGCTACTGTATCTCTTTTAGGTCTCTGGGGTAGCTCTTGGAGCCAATAGAGAACAGACAGGGTAAGGCTGGGGATCCTGGTCCTTTCCCTTTGGATTTTGAGTTTACCTGGGCATGGGAAGCAGCTTCTTAGCAGTGCCTATGGGATCAGGGGATGACCCAAAAAACCCAAGCTGTGAGGAGAGGCAAGTGCTGTAAAGTACCAATAGGTTCTAGTCATCACCATTGTGATCCTCCCTCCTCTACATTATTAACCCTTAGGGTGAAGCAACGGAGAGGAAAATTAATTAAACTGAACCGTCTCAGACAGATTCCATTCTCTTCCTCTCCACTAGCTCCAAGGTTTATTTAGTACCTAATATCAACAACATGACCCCATTCCCCTTGCCTGGACGGACCCTTCCTGTCCCTGTCTATACCCAGAGAGCAGGAAGCGGAACTGATTAGCTCCACTGGATCCCAGATGCTTGAAGTTCTCATTCTCTGAGGGTCATTTCCGAAAACTGTTTTCTGGGATAAACAAAGTACGCCTTCGCAGTCTCCTGCCTGATCCTTCCTCCAGCAAGTAGGTCACATCAATGGCTGAAAACAGAACCAAGGAGGCTCATCAAATACCACTCTCCCACTCCTTATTCCAGATTTGAGCTCTAAGGAGAACAAAAGAATTCAATGATTTCTTTTCTGACCTATAAGCAAATTAGGCCCTCCTCCAGTCTTAGATGAAAAAGGTGGTTCTCTAGGGAAGGAGATCATCTCACCTCCCACAGTTTTATTCCTAAAATAGAACTAAAGACAGGCCTATGAAAGAACTATACCATTTTCTTAAAACAATTTCCTTGCTGGGCCAGAAATCAGAAGTTGTTCTGGAACCTGGAGATGAAGCTCAGCAGTAGAGCACTAGCCTAGCACGTTAGGCCCTGGGTTTGATCCCCAGCACCACACACACACAAAAAGTTGTTCTTTTTCACCCGTTCTCCACTTCTTACTTATCTTTATCTATAGATATAAGCCTGGTGTTTCTTACCGTTTTTTCCAGGGATTTTTTCAAGGAGATTGAGCAAGATCTGGTTGAGTCGTTCCCGTTGACTATGCCGTCGTTCCTCAGGGGTACAGACTGACTGGGGTTCTTGACCACTTTCTTCTGTTTTTTTTTCAGCCTCACTGACTTCAGCAGTGGTTCTCTCCTGTTCAGGTTCCTCCAGGCCAGGGATCTCATTGGCTGCTTGCTCCTGACTGGCTAGTACCTCTTCAATCAAGGGCAGGGCATCATCCTCCTGTCCCAGGTCTTTCAGGGGGGCCTTTGACCGCTCAGACTTCCAGGATGATCTGCCAAAATTATATGCAAATTTAGGGTAAAGTTAAATAAAGACTGGAGGAGGGAAGGTGAATAAAGGGTAAAAGCCTCAGGATGGTTGAGATATTGAAGTCTAGTTATTAGAGTCTTGGCTTGATATAAAAAATTTGATTCTGGTCTTCAATTTATTATAAAATGACTACCTTTCTCTGAGATTTATTTTTATTTTTGTTTTTGTACTGTAAATTGAACCCAAGAGCACTTTACCACTGAAATACATAACCAACTCTTTTTTTTTATTTTGAGATAGGGTCTCGCTATGTTGCTCAGGGCCTACGTTGTTGGGGCTGGCTTTGAACTTGTGATTCTCCTATCTTAGCCTCCTGAGTCTCTGGGATTAAAGGCATGTGCCACAGTGCCTGGCTTTGAAATTTAATGTCTCTTTGTAAAATTTAACCTTTCTTCTTTTTCTCCAGGATCTGAGGCAAAGATGAGATAGAAATCCATAAAAATATAACAGTGCGTGCAGGTATAGTGGCACATGCATGTAATTCCAGTGACATGGGAGACTGAGGCAGAAGGATTGCAAGTATGAGGCCAGCCTTAGCAATTTAGAGATGTCCTCTTTCAAAATATAAAGGGAAGGGGATGCAGCTTAGTGGCAGAGTGGCCCTGGGCTTATATTTATTTAAATACATTTAAATTAAAATAAATAAAGACCATATACACATATAACCAGTACTGCTTAGTGATCTCTGTTTCCTGAGTATAGAAGTGGAGTTTTTACTTTTCCTGAATCACTTCTCCAAACCTATAATTTAATATTTTCTCCTTTGTGGTTGGCTAATATGGGAAAAGCAGTTGTTGTTCTCCCACTCAACAGATAATGGAATTGAAGAAAAACTGTCTTCTAGTCCAGCATGGTGGTGCACATCTATAATCCAAGAAGCTTGGGAGGCCAAGGCAGAAGGATTGCAAGTTCAAAGCCAGCCAGCAATTTAGTGAGGCCCTAAGCAATTTAATAAGAACCCATCTCAAACCGTAAAAGGAATGGGAGCATGGTGCAGTGGTGCACGCCTGTAATCCCAGCAGCTCGGGAGGCTCAGGCAGGAGAATCGTGAGTTCAAAGCCAGCCTCAGGAATGGCAAGGTGCTAAGCAACTCAGTGAGACCCTGTCTCTAATAAAATACAAAATTGGGCTGGGGATGTGGCTCAGTGGTTGAGTGCTCTTGAGTTCAATCCTTGGTACCCTACCTTCCCCGCCCAAAGACAGGAATGGGGATGTGGCATAGTGGTTAAGGCACCTTAAGTTCAATTCCTCGTACCAAAAACAAAACCAAACCAGCACCAGCACCATCACCACCACCACCACTACCAACGACAACAAAGAAAGAAAAGCCTTTTGTGCTCTTTCTTAAGGAATTTCCCTATTTTGTGCAAAATAAAAATAAAAATTATGAGCTTAAACTGGGCATGCCTGATATTTGTTCCTTAACAGAGGTACCAAGAGTTGATATACCTTGAGGTAATGGGGAAAGCTTGCAGATATCTAAAGAGACTTTTCTGAGTCTATCTGGGTTTCAAATCTTTTTTTTTTCCTTTTCTTATTTAATTTCCCACAAATATTACCTCTGTCCCAACTAAGGCTGCATAATGAGATAGAAGAAGTCCAATTCTTCCATAGTGGTACTACACTGGACTGCTCTGCAGAGAATACCTAATTCTAGCAGTGGAGCTGAAAGGGTTAGCTGCTTGTTCTTTTGCTCAATTTGAGCTTTTGTTTAACCCCTTAGGATCCCTTGCCTATTCCCTGGGACTTACCGCCCACCGTTCCTCTTGTAGTTGTCTGGAACATAATGAGGCTGCAGAGAAGAAAAGGAAGTGGTTAAGTATACTACAAAAGCTAGCAATGTTAAATCTGATCTGGAGTTAGCTCACGGTAAGGGAGGTAAATTGATGACTGTTATCAAAACTGAGGTTTAAGATTTCTATCAATCTGTAGGCCATAATGTCTTTTTTTTTTTTGGTAATCCTAGAATGACAGTGGAAGAGCTGGATGTGGTGGTGAATGTCTGTAATCCCAGCGGCTTGGGAGGCTGAAGCAGGAGGATCACAAGTTCAAAGGCAACCTCAGCAACTCAGTGAGACCCTATTGCTAAATAAAATACAAAATAGGGCTGGGGATGTGGCTCAGTGGTCGAGTGCCCCTGAGTTCAATCCCTGGTACCCACCCACCTCTGTACTCCCCCAAAAAAGAATGTCAGTGGAAGAGATAATAATACAATTTTCTCTGACCTGTTCTACCTTTGAAATGATTAATATTAGGGTTTCACAGCTAATCTAACCAAGTAACTCATGTAAAGCTGCTGAATAAGCAAACACAAAATCAAATGAATAAGAGGAAAGAACATGGTGGTGGACTAGAAGACAAAAGACTGGAGAGATCTAAAAATAATAGGGATATATAGGTTTACTTTCTGGTTAATTATTTATAAGAATGTCATATAGTTACAAATTTTGATAGTTACAAATTTTGACAGGCCCATTGCTATAGTTTAGAAATGTCTCTCAAAGGCCCATGTGTTAAGGCTTGGTGCCCAGCCTATGGTACTATTGGGAGGTGGTGGAACCTCTGGAGTGGGGCCTAGTAGGAAGAAGTAAGGGGTGTGTCCTTGAAGGGGTTATTAGGATACTGTTCTCTTCCTATTTTTCTGCTTCCTGGATGTGGCAAGGTGAGCTGTCTCCTCCATCACACACTCCCCTTCACGAGGTACTGTGCGGCCATAGACTCAAAGTGATAAAGCCAAGTAATCATGGTCTGAAACTTCTGAACCATGAGACAAACTAAATTTTCTCCTTAAAAGTTGATTTTCTCATGTTATTGTTTTGCCACAATGATGTAAAGTTGACTAATATACATACTAAAGAAAGATTCAATGATGAGGAGCCTGACAGCTAGGATTTCATTATAGCAAACAGATGAATGGAAGACTAAAATCTTTATGAATGAAAATTACTGGCATATGTTTTCAACAATTTGGAAGAAAAAATACACAGAAAAGAGGCTGAAAATGTTGACCATGGGTATTTTCTAGGTAGTGGAGACAATATGTAATTTTTTCCTTTCTAATTTTTTTTTGCTTTTCAAATTTTATATAATAATAATGTCTTACATCTTTTAATCCAGGCATAAGTATAGAATTATTTTCATCAAAGGTTTTTTTGAGGTCCTTGACAACTTTCTACTTCCTTCTTAAAATTATAAGTGAAAAAACAAAACTATAGATGTGGGGCTCAACAGCAAAGATTAAATTGAGGTGAGAGATAAAAGGAAAATCCAACAAGGTATAATCTATAATCAACAACTTCCTGAGATATATGTGAGGAGATGTATTTCCCTAAGAAGAAATGTATTTATGATGTTCAAAAATGTCCCCAACAGGGCTGGGGTTATGGCTCAGAGGTAGAGCGCTCGCCTAGCATGAGTAAGGCACTGGGTTCAATCCTCAGCTCCACATAAAAGAACAAAATAAGGGCTGGAGTTGTGTTTTAGTGGTAGAACACTTGCCTAGCAACTGTGAGGCCCTGGGTTCGATCCTCAGCACCACATAAAAATAAATAAAGGTATTGTGTCCAACTACAGCTAAAAATAAATAAATAAGAACGAAATAAAGGTATTGTGTCTACCTACAACTAAATAATAATAAAATATATATAAATGGATGGAACTGTGGTAGAGTGTTCACCTAGCATGCACGAGGCACTGGGTTTGATCTTCAGCACCACATACAGGAAAATAAAAACAGTGAATCCACCTATAATTAAAAAACAAAAATAAAGTCCCCAACAGAGCTGGAGATTTTCCCAGTTTGAGATGGAATCAGGATGAAGAAACAAAAAGACACAGAGAAATTCCCACTTTCATGCTATCCTGACATGTAGCATTAAGAAAGGAAAGCAACTTACTGAGAAATCTCTTTTGGGAGTAAGCTTCTTCGGAAAGTGATCAAAGGCATAAGGTTTGGTGCAGACAGGATAGCGATTCCGGTGAATCTTGTAAAACAGGTGTGCTGACTTGTCCAGACGATAATCACAGATGTACACATCTTGCTCCTTTACTCCTTTGGGTCTCCCTGTGAGTCCAAACACTGTTTTAAAGGATCCAATTTCCCTTTCCCTTTCATGGGCTACCTAAAAGCCACCACACAGCTTGTGACAGCAGCTAAACCCATAAATGGAAAATGTATTTATCTAGAAAGGCTGAACTTTAATAAGCACTGGTGGTTGCAGAAAAAAAAATCAGTTCCCAGATACCAGTGACCAAAAAGTAGACAAGGAATACAAAGAGAATAAAATAACATGAGAGAAAGAAACAAGACATATTAAGAGCTGTAAGGAATTTTGAGGGATAAATAGAACATATTATATGGAGGAGTTAAGACAAAAAAAGCGAGTATAATTAAAAGGGAAGAACATTTGGAAGTGAACACTTTTTAAATGGGAAGGGTCATCAGTGTCACAGAGCTGCAAAATGTGTGCCAGTACTGGAATGGAATATATATTATTTTGAACTACTCTGCTATGATGCTGAGAGAACAAACTAAGTAAATTGATTCTGCTAATAATGACAACTAACATATATTAGACTTTTACTGTAAGCCATAAACTAAGTCCTTTTGTGGATAATTTAATCAAAAGTCTTTAAAATAAATACAAATCCTGTTTTTAGCAAGAAAATTGATACATTTAAGTATCTTGCCAAGGGCCACAAAAGTGAAACTATTAAACAGTATTTTAAAATGTCAACTAAATTTAAAAAGTGGGAACAAACATTATTGAGGATCAAACAGCTAGCACTGGAGAATCTTTACATTGAGACAACTAGAATGGGGTGGGCAATTAAAGATCAATAAACGGGATATAAGGTCATTTCTAACTAGACCAGATCATTTACCTTTACAATATGTATAAAGGTCCAACACACAGCAGGTCCCCACTACAGCTTCCAAGGGAATGATCTCATAGAGTGGCACCCGAAATAGTTCATTGTGGTAGAACCGCCGGGATGGAGAATGGTGAGTTTCATGGGGACGGAAATAATGGTGACCAAAGGCAAAACGTTCTTCTCTAAAAAAAGGAAAATGGATAAGGGAAAGTTTAGTTGATTAGCAAAATTCTAGTGAATATTCATCTCTGCTGGTAGGTTATAGCTGGAAGAAAGATAGGAAGTCAGGACATACTTTTCATTCTTCCAAAGTTTCTCAATTCGGAAAATGTCAAGTTTATCTCTGTTAATGTGAGATAAAAGTCTATAGGATTGACGCACTGGGTGGCCATCAGGGGTACGCCGACTATCCCTCATCAGATATACACAGTCACCTAGGGAGGTATACAACAAAGGAGAAAGTTAAAATGATTCTTGAATGAATTCTGTGAGGCATTCATTATCTGACCCAGGGTCTACATAGAAAGAACTCATAAGCTAAACCAGGATAAATACAGACATCTAAAAGTCTAACTGTAATGACAATCAATTCTAGACTATGAGAATGACCTGAGGGAGTTCTTCCATCTCTTGGACTTCCAATGTGTCTTTCCTAGTTTTCAAATTAGCTTTACAAACCTCTCTCTCATAAATCAGTATTATATGGTGAAGGGGTGATATGTATAAACATAAGGTATAAAGATCCATTAAATGCCATTTGGAACAATGATTATTATTCAGATAGCAGATAGTTCCTACTATTCTAACAGGTCTGCTCTAACAAGGAGGATTAAGTGGTTTGTACACACCTTGACGAAGCAGTAAGTCATCACGAAGCAAACAGATGAAGTAGACACAGCCAGGTTGGGCATAATGGGGCCGAGGAATCATGGGTACCTCCTGATAAGAGCAGAAAGTTAATGGATAAGGCCTAGAATTACTACATTCATCCTTCAACCTTTAAGAGAGGAAAACAACTAAAATCTAAAATTCCCAACCAAGAATAACTCTTAAGTCATTTCAATACACCAGAGATATAACAAAAGTGAATACATAGGTGTGCTTTACCACTAAGCTACATCCCCAGATCTTTTATATTTTATTTTTAGTTGCTGACACTGGCCTCAAATTTACGATCCTCCTGACTCCGCCTTCTGAGTCATTGGGATTAAAGGCATGTGCTACCATGCAAAACCTTAGTTACATATAGTGCCATTCCTTCCATAGATTTTTAAGTATTTTATTTTTCATTTAATCAAATTCCTTAGAAAATCAAGGGCAGGGGCTGGGGTTGTGGCTCAGTGGTAGAGTGCTTGCTTAGCACATATGAGGCACTGGGTTCATCCTCAGCACCACATAAAAATGAAATAAAGATATTGTGTTCAACTACAAGTAAAAAATAAATATAAATAAAAAAGAAAGAAAGAAAGAAAGAAAGAAAAAGAAAATCAAGGGTAGAAACTGAGGACTAGACAGGTTGAAAAAATATCAGAGGATATTCTGTGTAATCAGAGCAGGGTGCATACCATGCGCTACATCTTTTATTTATAGATAAAATTTATAGTTGTATCAGAAGACAGCTTACCCTGTCCACAGGCCTTGGGTCACACTGCTCACAAAGGTAGTGTTCCACATCTGAGTTCACTCCCATACAGTCACAATGTTGCCACACCTAAAGAAAAATGTATAGTTAGGGGATGATAAAGGAATTTAGATGTATCAAGAAGTGTTGGGGGTAAGAATAAAAAAATAGCAATGACAGGGTAAAATAGGATAAGTGGGTGAATAAAAATTAAAGATAAATAGTAAAATCGGTCTGAACAGAAGAATACAAATTAATTCATAATATATAGATCTGTCCAAATGAGAGGGAGAGAGAATAAGAAGATGAATATAGTATGAGACCATTACTAAGTAATATACATTTATGATGTGGCTACTGAGAAAGTCTTCACAGTCACAAAATGTTTTCACTTAGTCTTGTTTAACTTTATCCTCTCAACAATCCTTTGTGTTACTTACAGACCCACCTTGCATATAAGGTAATGAGTTCATATGTACTGAGGGAAGACAAGAGGGATCACATCTGGGCCTTGACTCTTGCTTCAGGAGACCTATGGGATTTGTATACTGCAGTCCCTGTTAGCATGCATTACTTAGTGTGCTATCTCTAATGTACTTCTGGGTAAAGCACTAGTCTAAATACTATCTAGATCATGTGATAAATGTGCAGTGAAAATAGACAGAGAGAACAGGAGGTAGAAAAAGGGAGGCGGTAAATGAAAGACCATGTGGTCAACAGTGAGAGATAACAGGAACCGACATTTAGTGAGAGTACATAAAAAAGGCCACCATGCCATATGAGGTGTGGGCTGCATCTCTGAATACTGTCACCATGGTCATCAGGAACAGGCTTGTGCTTTACCTCCTGGCTCTTACCATGCACTTGTCACACTGGATCATGAGGCCTTCGTCCTTGTAGAGGCCACAGATACAGCGAATAACATCATCGTCCTTTTCATGGCCATTTTCCTTCTCAGAGACTGAGGTCTCACTGCTGTCTGCCTCACTTGCTGTTTCTCCCACAATCTCATCAATTTGGGCAGATGCCTCATGTCGGGCATTGTAATAGGCCTTTCGCAGGCGACAAACATCTCTCCCAATTGGGGATTTACGCCCATAGTACTTCTGAAGAAAGAAGAGGAGGAAAACAAATCATGTTTGGTTTTCTCAATTTGGCCTAAAAATATGCCTTAAGAGGTAGTATGATTTTCTTTCTTTTCCATTTTGATTAACAGATTTTGTACAGCATCAAATGTAATGACAGGCAGTTAATAACAACTAAAACTGAACTATAATGAATTAAAATGAGAACCTCTATGATAATTTTCCATTTGCTCTACTGCTGTGTCATTTAATTCCTATCAAGGGCCTTACTATCCACAGGACAAAATACAGTGATCACAGAATATAAATTAATGTTGCAAGCATAATTACTTAGATGCATTGGAGAAGTTCTCCAATGACTCCTCCTACCCCCCAACCTTTTTTGGAGCACTGGGGATTGACTACAGGGCCTCACACATGCTAGGCAAGTGGTCTTTCATTGACCATTATAATCCCAGTTCTTATTTATTTACTTTCAGTGTTTCTTTTTTTTTTTTTTTAAGAGAGAGAGAATTTTAATATTTATTTTTTAGTTTTCGGCGGACACAACATCTTTGTTTTGTATGTGGTGCTGAGGATTGAACCCGGGCCGCACGCATGCTAGGCGAGCACGCTACCGCTTGAGTCACATCCCCAGCCCTACTTTCAGTGTTTCTTGAAAATGTTTTATAATTTTTTTATTCCACTTAAAAAAAAGACTTTATTTTTGTTTATTTTTATGTGGTGCTGGGGACCAAACCCAGGGCCTCACGCATGTGAGGCAAGCGCTCTATCACTGAGCCACAACCCCAACCCTTTTATTCCACTTTATAAAAAAACTTTTAAATATATATTTTTAGTTGTTGATGGACCTTTATTTTTATTAATTTATTTATATAAGGTGCTGAGAATCAAACCCAGTGCCTCACACACGCGAGGCAAGCACTCTGCCACTGAGCCACAGCCTAGCCCTATTCCACATTTAATTGGTGAATTGTAGTTGAATATAATATTGGAACTTGTTGTTACATATCTGTACAAGTACACAATATAACAATATAATCTGGCCAATATAACTCCCCAGCACTTCCTTCCTCCCTGTTTCTCTACTGATTTCCTTTTGATTTTCCAAGAGATCTGTCCTACCTTTCTTTCCCTTTTCCTTTCTAGCTTCTGCATATGAAAGAAATCACAGGTTCCCTAGCCTTCTGAGTCTGACTTATTTTGCTTAATATAATGGTCTCTAGTTCTGTCTGTATTTCTGCAAATGACACAACAGCATTTTTCCTTGAAACTGAATAAACTCCATTGTGTATATATACCACATTAAAAAAAAAAATCTATTCATCCATTGAAACCTGGGCTGTTTCCCTAGTTTGGCTATTGTTAACTGTGCTACTATAAACATGGGTATGCATGTATCACTGTAATATGATGACTTTAATTCTTTAGGATAAATACGGAGAATGGTATATGATGGTTCCATGCCTCATCTTGAGGAGCCTCTGTACTGATTTCTATAGTAGTTGGACCAATTTACAATCCCACCAATGGTATAACAGTGTTCTTTTTTCTCCCTATTGTCTCCAGCATTATTATTATTTGTATTCTTGATGACTTCCATTTTGACTGATGTGAGATGAAATCTCAGTACAGTTTAAATTTTTTAAAAAATTTAAAAATAATTTTTAGTTGTCGATGGACATAATACTTTTATTTTATTTATTTTTATTTAATTGGGTTATTTGTTCTTTTGGTATTCTTTATGAATCCTAGATATTAATCTTCTGTCAGAAGAGTACCTAGTAAAGATTTCTCTCCCATTCTATAGGTTTTCTCTTCATATTCCTAATTGTTTTCTTTTTTTAAATGTTTATGTTTTAGTTGTAGTTGGACACAATATCTTTTTATTTATTTATATGTGGTACTGAGGATTGAACTCACGGCCTCACGTGCACTATGTGTGTATAGAACCTTTTAAATGTGATACCATACTATTATTATTTCCTGAGCTTTAGGGTTCTATTGAGAAAGCTGTTGCCTGTCCCTACATGCTGGGATGCTGACCCTACATTTTTCCTTTCTAAGAGTTGCATAGTTTCTGGTCTAACTCCTTGACCTGATTTTTGTGCTGGGAAAGAGATAAGGGTCTAGTTTCATTCTTCTACATATTGATAATAAATTTTCCTAAGATTGTTTGTTAAAAAGGCTGTCTTTTTTCCAATGTATGTTTTGGAACCTTGAGGATCAGATGACTGCAGATGTGTGAACTTGTCTGTATCTCTTCTATTCTGTACCAATGGTCTATGTATCTGCCAGTACCATGTAGTTTTTGTTATTAATAGCTCTATAGTATAATTTGAAGTCAGTTATTGTGATTACTCCAGCATTGCTTTTTTTGGTTTAGAGACTGTGTTGACTATTCAGAGTCTTTTATTCTTTCAATGAATTTTAGGACTATTTTTCTAGTTCTGTGAAGAATGCCACTGGTATTCTTCACAGAACTAGTGAAGAATTTTGGTAGTATGGCCATTTTAACATTACTTTTGCCTATCCTTGAACATTGGAGGTCTTTCCAGCTTTCAAAGTCTTCTTTAATTTTTGTTCATTGTTCTATAGTTTTCATTATAGTGGTCTTACACTTCCTTGGTTAGATTTATTTTTAGGTGTTTATTTATTTATTTTTTTGAGGCAATTGTGAACAGAACTGTTTTCCTGATTTCTTTCTCAGCAGACTAACTGTTGGCATATAGAAAAGTTATTGATTTTTGTATGTTAACTTTGTAATCTGCTACCTTGCCAAATAATTTACTCATTAGCTCTAGCTGTCTTTTGGTGAAGTTTTTTGGATCTTTGAGGTACAAGAGCATATCTTCTGCAATTACTGATAAATTTGACCACTTCTTTTCCTGTTCTTCTCCTTTTTTCCCCCTCTTTTATTTCCTTCTCTTGCCTAATTGCTCTGACTAGAATTTCTAGGAATATATTAAATAGGAGTGATAGGAATGAACACCCTTGTCCCAGAATTTACAGGGAATGCTTTTAGTTTCCCACCATTTACTATGAGATTGGTTTTAGGTTTTTTATATATACCCTTTATGATGTTGAGGTATGACCCTTCTATCCCTATACGAATGGGTATTGAATGTTGTCAAAGGCCTTCTCTGCATCTATTGAGAGAACTAAGGAATTTTTGTCCTTCATTCTATTTATGTGGTAAATTACATTTATGTATGATAAACCATCTTTGCATCTCTGTAATAAAACCAACTTGGTTGGGTGTACAGTCTTCTTTTTTTTTGCTAATTTTTTATAAGTATTTTTGCACCTAAGTTCATTAGGGATTTGGTTTATAGTTTTGAGGTATTCTTATCTGATTTTGGTATGAGTGTGATACTGGTTTCACAGAATGAATTTAGAACTGTTATATCCCTTTCTGTTTCATGGAATCAGAAGTATTGACATTAGTTCTTTAAGGTTTTCTTTCTTTCTTTTTTTTTCTTAAGACAGAGAGAGAGAGAGAGAGAGAATTTTTAAATATTTATTTATTTTTAGTTTTTGGCGGACACAACATCTTTGTATGTGGTGCTGAGGATCGAACCTGGGCCGCACGCATGCTAGGTGAGCGCGCTACGGTTTGAGCCACATCCCCAGCCCCTAAAGGTTTTCTTTAAATTATAATTCAACATTGTTTTAATTCTCTTCCTAGTTATTTGTTGGTTGCTCTTATTTGGTGTTTCATTCTCTATTTATCTGTTATCTAATAGCCTCTAAAGAGTATTTCAAAATAACTAAATAATTTTCTCCTTGAAACACCTCTTCTGGGTATTTCAAAATAACTGAATAATATTCTCTATGTACTCTGCAGTATTCCATCCGTTCAAGGCTACCTTTTCTACAATGAGATTCGATTAATGTTCAATTTAGCAGCATAATGCCCTTCAATTCTCTCCTCAAGATGTATTTAACTATTTATTCACATGTATTTCTGTGTATTTCACATTTATGTATCTTTTTGAGGAAAGACACTATAGATATGCCTTAAATGTAGTAAAATGTCTGTTTACTGAGTATATATATAAATTTAAGGCTAAATTAGGTTTTTATAAAAATTAAATTTTTGGAGGAATGATTTAGGCTTCCATTCTAGATTTTATTTAATTTTTTTTTAATGATACTGGGGTTAGAACCCAGGGCACTCTACCACTGAGCTATAAATCCAACCTTTTTTTTGGTGATAATTTTAAGATAAGGTCTCACTAAGTTGCTAAAGCTAGCCTCAAACTTGTGATTGTCTTGCCTCAGCCTTCTGATTCACTGGGATTAAAGGCATGTGCCACCACACCTGGCTTCTAGAATGCCTTTTTATATGGGATTCTATAGTATTTAGCATATTGTAAATAGATAATCAAGTTGTACTTAATAAAAAATGAAAGCTGATAGAAGAGGGTAAAAATCTTAAACTCAATGGTTCTCTTAATCTGTGTTTGAAGCGAGTGAAGAAATACCTCAGCATTCCGAAAGACTTTAAGCATGTCAGCATCAAAAGCTTCTACTGTCTTATAATAACCAATGAGGATCTGCTTTTCTATGGTGACAAGATCAAGGGGATCAGAGATCTTCTCATAATAATCAGCATTCCTGGAACATAAAGTCATGGTGTTAATAAGGTACACATAGTACTTTTAGAAAACTCAGATTATTACCTCAAATATGAACCTACTTTTTCTTTGAGGGGAGGTTCAAAAGTGGAGCTGCCAGTGCTTGTCGAGAAGAATCTGAAAAAGAATGCAAATTTGGTAGAAAGACTAATATACAAGAAAGGCAAGCATCTATCTCTCTCTCTCTCAGTACAGGGATTGGACTCAGGGGTGCCTAAAACCACTGAATCACATTGTCCACCCTTTTTTGTATTTTATTTAAAGACAGGGTCTCAAAGAGTTGCTTAGGTCCTCACTAAGTTGCTGAGCCTGCCTTTGAAATTGAAATCCTCCTGTCTCAGCCTCCCAAGCTGCTGGGATTACAGGTGTGTGCCACTGAGCCTGGCTAGCATCTCTCTTTTTCATTTTTGTTTTGAGACAGGGAGGTGGGGATGAATATGTGACTCATTATGTTGTTCAAATTGGTCCTAAACTCATGGGCTCAAGTGATCCACCTGATTCAGCCTCCAGAATAGTTGAGAAGACAGGTATGTAGCACCATGACCATCTTTTTTTTGTTTGTACCAGTCAAGTGCTCTACCACTGACCTAAACTCCCAGCCCCAAAACATCATCTACTAAATAAAAAAGTAGGATCCTCCGCAAATTAAAAGCTAGAAAAAAAATCTTATATATTTTTTTTGCAGCCTGTAAAAAATGCACTTTTGCCATACATAAGTATAATGGCAGGGGTCAAATTAAACTTTCAAGATTGCCTAGGATATGGAAGATGAAGTATGTATGCTTGAAATGTAGCATAATTTTGGTTGGGTAATGAGAAGAACTTCCTATGAAGAATGAGACTTGAGAATTTACTGACATAGGTGGCTGCTTATAGCAAATTCCTGCTCAATAGATCTTATTATAGTAAAAAAAGTCATCTCATCAAAAAAATGTTTTCCAGTTCTCTTCGGTTTTCCATAATTAATATTACCGTTGGTTTAAATTTGATTAAATTACAGATAATGAATAATTTAGTACTGTGAACATTTTCTGGAACTAATTTTCCTTTAAGTTATTCTGTATGGCATATTATATTTCATTTTCTACCTTGCTTTTTGGTCATTTCACTAGAGACATAAAGCCTGTTGTGTTCAAATGCACTGACACAGTACATGAATCTGCAGCAGTTTCATGTTAGATCAGATGGGGCAACCTGAGAATGTAAAAAAATGTGATCTTTAGGAAATGTAAATCCAATAGGTGCCAAAAACCTTTACATCCTGGGGCAGTTTGATCCTTCCTTTCTATGACCTTCAGTTAACTAAACTGAATCATAAGTGCAAAGGTGAACAGCAGACAGACCAGGAAAAGAAAAATAACAAAGTCCTTAGAATTTAAGGAAAAAAGACAAACCAAAGCGGATGGCCAAAAGTCACAATTATCAACCAAAATCTCTGATTTTAAACATCCCCAAGTTTCTTGGTTAGAAAGTTACTTATACTACCAAACTACCTACCCCAAATTAAAAACACTTTCCACCCCTCTACTATTGTTATAGATGTGTCTTGGAAGGAAATAGTGTCAAGTAAGGTGTTTTACATGGAAACTCTTTTAAAGTTTAAAGGGTAACTTTTTCCAAATTTATATTTTTTCTTTCTTTCTTTTCTGTGGTGTTGGGTCAGGAACTCAGGGCTTCACGTGTTATATGTTGTTGTTCTTAGGTAGAGGTTAAAGCCTATGATCTGTTCAAAATGAAAAACTACATGTATGTACAAATACATATGATATGCATAACCTCAATCCCTGGGGGAAGAATCCATAGGTTTTATTAGATTTCCAAGATTACCTGTCAATTAAAAAAGGCTAATAACCATTAATATAATTAATATTTGTAATACTTCATTGTTTTTATTCGTTTTATTTTTATGGTACTGGGGATTGAACCCAGGGGCACTCCACTACTAAGTGACATTTCAAGCCTTTTTATTTTTTGAGACAGGGTCTCACTAAGTTGTCCAGGCTGGCCTTGAACTTGTGATCCTCCTGCTTTAGCCTCCCAGGTCCCTTGGATTACAGGCATGCACCACATAATATTCTTTTTTCTTTTTTTTTGTACTAGTGATTGAATCTAGGGTTACTTAACCACTGAGTTATAACCCTAGTCCTGGTGTTATTTTTCCTTTTGAGGCCGGGTCTCAGTAAGTTACTTACAGTCTTGCTAAGTTGCTGAGGCTGGCCTTGAACTTGAGATCCTCCTTGTGATTCAGTCTCCCATGCCATTGGGATCACAGGCATGAACTTCCACACATAGTTTATACTACTTCATTCTTTTTTTTTTTCTTTTAATATTTTTAATTGTAGATGGACATAATGACTTTATTTACTTATTTTTTTATGTGGTGCTGAGGATCAAATCCAGGGTCTCATACATGCTCTACACTGAGCTACAACCCTAGCCTATACTACTTCATTCTTAAGTTGCTAATTCAGTATCTTATTAAGGAAAATTTTATCCAAGGGAGAGAACTGCACCTCACAGATGCAGAGGTTCACTACCCTCAAGCTAAAAATGTGATTTCTAATACACTATTTAACTATAGTAAAATTATAATAAGCCAATAGTGTATGCCTGTAATCCCAGCAACTTGGGAGGCTAAGGCAGGAATATTGCAAGTTTGAGGCCAGCTTTAGCAACTTAGCAAGATCCTAAGCAACTTAGTAAGACACTATCTGGAAATTAAAAAAAATAAAAAGTTCTCGGGATGTAGCTCAATGGTAAAGCACTCCTGGGTTGAATCCCTGGTACCAAGGAAAAAAAAAAAAAAGAAAAAAAGAAAAAAAAAAGATTAAGATGTATCCTGTAGTCCCATGCTCTGACAAAAGGTAGAACAAATAAATCTCTTAAAATTCTAAATGTACTTGGTCTTGGATATGTCAGGAGAAGGTAAGTGATAGGCTTAAAAAAGGCTAAGAACAAATTTAGGGTAGATAGGGTCACCTTTGTAAGAGATGATGCCATCACAGATCTCTTTGAAGATTTGGGCTAGGCGTGCGGCCCGAGCTACTTCAATGTTTTCCTCTGCAGCTGCCAAACGTCTTGTTCGAACAGATCGAGCTGTCTGCAGGGCAGAGAACTGGGTCATGAAGACATCTGGAAGGATAAGGTAAAAATTAATTTCAGGAAATGATTAATTCTGTGTGGCTTTCTCTTCCTCAATGGACTTCTGCCATTTGCTCTATTTTTCTTTTCTTTTTAATGGTACAGGGGATTAAACCCAGAACTTGTACATTCTAGGCAAATTTATTCTACTTTTCTTGAAGTTGACTAAGAATTAGTGGGCATTTTGAGGAGAAAAAGGGAAGAACAGAGGAAGAGCAATATCTTTTGAACGTTTTATTTTCAGTTAGAGGACATACTAGTGTCTCTTCCTTCAGTCTGTTTTGAATAGTAGCTGAACTCAGGAGTGCTGCTATATTATTCATTCAAAAAGGTTAGAAAAAAAAGTTGGGTGTAGTGGTACGCACCTGTAATATCAGCAAGTTGGGAGGCTGAAGCAGAAGGACTGCAAATTCAAGGTCAGCCTTAGCAATTTAGGAAGACCCTATCTCAAAAAATAAAAAAGACCAGGGTGGGTGGGGAGAGAAATGAAATTTGATGGTTTGCATGTAGAATGCTGATCTGAACGTGTGTAAAAGAATCTTCAAATTTAAAATATTTTTCTCCCCACAGTGCATTTGACATCTATAGTTTATTCTGTGTGCAAATTATTTTCCAGATAAGAATGACCGATCATAGATGGGACCCTAACAATCTCAAAACCCATGATCACTTTAGACTGTAGGTGACATTTGTGAGGTTGGCAAAAAGGAATTTCTTTCTATTCCTTATGGTACCAATAGAGCAGTTGAAAAGCTGGGATGGATATTGATTATTAACATCAGTACTAATTATTAAAGCTAACAGTATGGATTTTATATATATATATATTTTAAATTTCATTTATTTATTTATTTATTTATTTATTTATTTATCTATTTATCTATCTATCTATCTATCTATCTATCTATCTATCTATCTATCTATCTATCTATCTATCTATCTATTTAGGGTATCGAAGATTGAACTCAGGAGCTTGACCACTGAGCCACATCCCCTGCCCTATTTTTATTTTATTTAGAGACAGGGTCTCACTGAGTTGCTTAGTACCTTGCTTTTGCTGAGGTTGACTTTAAACTCAAGATCCTCCTGCCTCAGCCCCCTGAGCCACTGATTTACAGGCGTGCTCCACCACACCCGGCTTGAATCATAACTTTTTTGGTACAGACTAAAAGGAATCTTTTAGCCCTAATCTTTTAGTCCTTTTATTTCCTAAAAAGGAATAGACTGAAAATAACCATATCATCAGTTTGGAAACAATTTTATGGAATTAATAAGTATATTTCCCATGCCTTACCAGACTTGATATTCCCATCGTCTCGGCAAATGCCATTCCAACGGGTATATAATGATGCTGAGTGAATATTGTCACTGGTGTGTTTCACTTCCTCCTGTTTCTGTCGAATCTTCTCCCAGTTTCGAACCAAAAACACATGATGCTTTAATACAAAGTTCCTGAACATAAAGAAGAAAGGACTTTCTTTATTCATTAATTCGATAAGCATTTATCACATGTCTACATAGAAGCCACTGTTAGGTGATACAAGTGAATATTTAAATGTGAATAGAGCTGTGGTAAAGATAATTATATGGGCAAGATATCATTTTTTTTGGGGGGGTGGAGTGGGGAGATAGTACTAGGGCTTGAATTCAGGGGCACTTGACCACTGAGCCACATCTCTAGCCCTGTTTTGTATTTTATTTAAAGACAGGGCTCACTGAGTTGCCTAGTGCCTCACCGCTGCTGAGGTTGGTTTTGAACTCTTGATCCTTCTGTCTCAGCCTCCCAAGCCACTGGGATTACAGGAGTGTGCCACTGCGCATGGTTAAGATATCATTTACCTTTCCATCTTGATTTTTTTCGAATAAAAGAACATTTTAGTATATTATTTGGAAATGACTGGCACACACTGTTAAAAGGCTACAAAATGGGGCTGTGGCTGTGGCTCAGTGGTAGAACGCTAGCCTGAGGCACTGGGTTTGATCCTCAGCTCCACATAAAAATAAAATAAAGGTATTGTGTCTCTATAACTAAAAAAGAAAGCCTACAAAAAATTTGGCAAGGGAGAGACCATATGTCAGAAATTTTTGGAGTATTCATTTAAATCCTAAGGGAAACTGCAAAGATAAAATAATGGGCTTGGGATTGCCTATAATAAGAACTGGACTAGCAGATAAAGGCAAGGACATGTTAGAAGGTTAGGGGCTCAGTAAATTATGGAATTAATAGGTACAGTGTCTCCATATGAAACTCTAAACTTAAATGAATTTATGTATCTGAGCCTATAAAATATTGATGATTTTCATTATATTATATTTCCACAGTAACATACATATAAATAAAAGTGACCTTGGATAAGTCTTAAACTATCAGCCTTAGTAAACAGATTAGATTAATTTTATAGTTACTGACTTTGTTTGGAATCACCTGTGGAAGACTGTAAACTGATGCCTGATTTCCACCTCTGAAAATTCTGGTTTATGTTTTCTAGGGTGTGTTCTGACCATTGAGAGGTAGAAGGTGTGTGTGTGTGTGTGTGTGTGTGTGTGTGTGTTGCTTGTAATTAAACCCAGGACATTATATAAACTCTACAACTGTGATATATCCCCAAGCCCTTGGAGTTTTTGAAAGCTCCCAGTGTAGTCAAAGTAGGGAACCAATGGATTAAGTGAAAGGGGCTAAAATTAAAATAAAAGAACATTATAAAGCTATACTTCCTAAAGTATCAGAATATCTATTAGCGGGGGTTGTGGAATATGTCCCAAGACAATTTGAAAAATAGGGGACATAATCATTTTATTTATTTCTGACAGGGATAGTTCTTATCTGAATATAGGGAACAGCAGAAATGACCACTAAAAATCCTTTTTTCTTTTGGCAGTTCGGTGAAGCCTATGGAATCTTTTTTGAACAATTATTTTAAAATTATTTTTGAATTAATTTAAACTTCTAAGTTAATTTATTTTTCTTTTGTTTTGAGGCATTGGGGATCAAACCGAGGGCCTTGTACATGATACATAAGTGTTCTACCACTAAGCTACACTCCTGCCCTTTTAAATTTTGAGATGACAGAATGGCCTCAAATTTTTAAACATCCTTCCTCAGCCTCCACCACATAGGTGGAAATAATTTTTAATACATAGGATTAAAAGGAAACCAAATATACTCAAATATATTTATAAAATGATGACAACAAAAAAAACCTCAAATACTAAATTTGTGACAAAGAGAATTACACTTTTTGTATATGCTACTGGGGATGGAATGCAGGACCTTGGGCATGCTAGGCCACTTAGCCAATGCAGCACTCTCTTTTGAGATAGGGCCTTGATAAGTTGCCCAGGCTGGCCTCAAACTTGCAATCCCAATGCCTCTGATTCCTGTGTAGGTGGAATTATAGGTATGTGCCACTATGTCTAGCATATATATATATATATATATATATATATATATATATATATATATATACGGTAGTATAGGGGATTTAACCCAGGAGTACTCTCCCACTGAGCTACACCCCAGTCCTTTTAAAAATTTTGTATTTTAAAACAGAGTCTCCCTAAGTTTCCAAGGCTGGCACTGAACTTGTAATCTTTCTTCTTCAGCCTCCCGAGAAGCTGGGATTACAGGCATGTGCTTCCATATCTGACTCCGGCTTAAATTAATTCTTAATGTGTGATGAGATAAGAGTAATGGTCTAAGAACTATAGGAATTTTGAGGTAAACATGAACATAAATGCCATTTTGAGGTCTTTCAAATATCTGTAATGTCATATGAAAATATCTGTGAATGGGCACTGCTAATTCTTCCTTTCAAAACACACACACATACACACACACACACACTTTGCTTATAATCATATTTGAAGAAAATGACAACTATCAGAAATCAGGGAATAAAAAGAAATAATTATTTCTTCCTTTAGTAGAACAAAATGGATCAACTGAAAGAAGCTTAACAATGTTTTAAACTGACAAGCAAATCACCTAATTTAAAAAAGAACTCAGATAAAACCATCTCCTTTTTACCTCTCTCGATTGGACATTGGCTTCATCTGTAATTGGGGTGTCAACCTTGTTGGGGCGTTGATGTTTTCATTGGGCTCCTCAGAGAGATGGCCTCTCTGAAAAAAACAAATGGGTAAGATTACAGTGGGAAAAAAAAGTTCAATCAGAAATCATCTCCAGGAATATTAAGAGTACTCTTGTGGTGCCACCCTTTACTAATCCCCTTATTTTAGTAATTTCCTTCAAGCAGCCCACGAGCAGCTCTTGGGGAAAGCCATGAATTCATTATTCACCCTTTTCTTCAGTTTGTGCTTAGACTTTCTCTTTTCTTTGGACCGTCCAGACTTTTTATGTGTGGTCATAGGCTGGCTGCTTTTGCTGCTGGTGAGTCCATTCATGCGTTGACTCTTGCCTCCGATGATTCCTCGACATTTCTCAAAGCCACACTTACAAAGTTGCTTTTAAGGGAAAGAGAATACTTTTTTAAGCCTGTAGTCTCATTTACAAATTCAAAAAGGATGCCTAAGCATTTAGTCAACCAAAGATTAGTACTCGTTAAGGAATTTGAAAATAAAGGGGAAAAAAATGATTGAGATTATAATAAATAGAAATGGGTTTCCACAGAAGAAAAGGAAAAACTAAAGGAAAATTATTTTCACCAAAAGAACAGATTGGAGACCTAAAATGATACGGCAATTTTTGATTCTTCAAAATTCTTAAATAATAACTGAGACCTATGTTTCCTAGATAGATGGAGTAAAAAGCAAAAAACTGTCTTCTCAAGAATTTCTCAGTTGGTTCAAGACAATATGTATACTTTAGACCCATATTACAGTGCTGTAAGTGACAAAATTCAACTTTTTCTCTAGGATTTATTATTCTTACTTGTTTCTCAACATTGAAGGAATGAAAGTTGTAATCATAAGTGAGTTCAGTCCCAGCTGGCATATCTTTAAGTGCGTACAATCCAATCCGATATACTCCATTAACAGACCTATAAAAAATGTAAAGAACATATTTAAAGAATGGGATTCTTAATATCATGCCTGAAAACCAGAAAAATTGGTACAAAACTAATTTGACTTCCTTGGGTTTTTTTTCTGTGGTTCCGGGGATTGAACTTGAGGTGCTCTATCACTGAGCTACATCCACAGTTCTTTTTATTTTTTATTTTGAGTCAGAGTCTCATTAAGCTCCTGAGACTGGCCATTAACTTGTGATCCTGTGCCTCAGCCTCCCAAATCACTGGGATTACACTCAGTGATTTGAATGACCGTGCCTGGTGAATTCTTCCATTTTTAATCTCTCTCTGTTCTACCCAGACTATATCATACTACCTGATGAACAGTGCATGTGCGCACACACACAGATACTTAATTGCAGTCCACGTGTCTCATTCTCCTGAGTTGATGGAATTACAGGCATAGGCCAACTGGGCCTGTTAAAGCAATATTTTAGAGAGACTCTGAATACTAAGCAAGAAAAGTTAAGATGTATTATAGCCTGGCATGGTGGCATATGACTGTAATTATAGAGACTCTGGAGGCTGAGGCAGGAGGACCCACCTCAGAAACTTTGAGACTGTCTCAAAAAAAAAAAAAAAAAGGCTGGAGATGTAGCTCTGTGGAGAGTATCCCCCGAGTTCAATCCCCACTAAGGCATAAACAAAAACAAAAAAACAAACAAAAAAAGGCTTTAGTTTATTAATTGAATTAAAATTGTTTCCCATGTCCTACCTAAAAACCTTACAGTTCTTACTGATCTCCTTTATTACTAAGTGTCTCTCTTGTTCTACCACATGCAAGTTACTAACAATCTATTATGTAGTGTTCTAGATGTTTTACATAAGAAATAAGTTTATAATGGCTAACATTTATTGAATGCTTGATGTATTAATTATAACATTTTGTTATATTAACTGATTTAATGCCTTGACAACTTTAAAAACCAGACACCATTATTAGTTAGTATTATAACCCCTATATTACAAATGTGAAATCTAAGGCATATATAGGATAAGCAACTTGCCCAAAGTCATATAGCTAGTAACTTGGAGAATCAAGTTTCAGATCAAGGTAGTCCAGCTTCAAAATATTAACTACTATGCCATACTGTTAATACGTCTTGGCATTAATTTTTAAAATAACCCTTTGAGATAGATACTATCATTCCTATTTTATACAAGAAGTATTTGTAGCTTAGTAGTTTATTCATGGTCATATAGCACCTACAGTAGCATTTGAACCCAGAGGATTAAAACTCAGGTTATTTGACTCCACAGCATGCATCAGTTTGTACCTTTATGTTGCTGTGTAGTACTCCCTTACAAAAATAAATCACACTTTATGTACCTGTTCGACTGCTGATGAACATTTGGGTTAATTGCAGTAATATTTGGGTTACTGGTTATTATTTACAAAATATTGATATTCTTGTATATGTATTTTGAACATAAACACTCATTTCTGGTGGGGATATACAAAGGAGTAGGGTTGCTGGGTTACTGAATATGTGTAAGTATATAGGAGGTACTTCCAAAACTTTACCATTTTTTTCCCAGTGCTGGGGACTGTATACTAGGCAAGCACCACTGAGCAACACAGTGAGCCCCAATTATTTTTTCAAAGAGATAATAACTTACATTTCACCAGCATTTTAAGAGCATTCATGTTTCTTTACACCTTCAATATCATTTTTTATCCTCAGTCCTTAATTCTAGACATTTTGGATGTAGTGGTATGTAGTGATTTTTAAATTTGGTTTAATATTGTCATAATATCTAATGATGTTAAGCACTTTTTTGTATATTTATTGACTGTTTTTTTTCATATTCCCTTTTTTGAAATACCTAGTTTTTTACCTATTTAAAAAAACTAAATTATCTCTGATTTTTTTGCAGATTCTGCAAAAAACAAAAAAACACCACGATGGCCTTTTTAAATAAACAAATTGCAAACATCATCTTCCCAGTGTATGGCTTGTCTTACATTGTTGGAAAGGTATATATATATATTTTTTTGGTACTGGGGATAGAACTCAGGGGTGCTCTAATACTCAGCTACATCCCTAGTCCTTTTTGAAGACAGGGTGAATTTCACTAAATTGCTTAAGGCTTTGCTATGTTGCTGAAGTGTGCCTCGAATGTACAATCTTCTTGCTTCAGCATCCAGAGTTGTTATGACTCTGGAGGTATGTGCCATTGTGCCCAGATAAATAGTACTTTTTTTTTTTTTTTTTTTGGGTGGTACTGGGGGCAGGCACTTTATAACTGAGATATAATCTCAGTCCTTTTATTTTTTTATTTTGAGATAGGGTCTCACTAATGAACTCATGCTGTCCTTAAACCTGTGATTCTTCTGCCTTACCCTTCTGAGTAACTGGGATTACAGGCTTGGGTCACTTTGCCTGGCTTGATGTTAGATTTCTTAATGTTGAACACCAGCTTAAATGTTAAACTTTGCTTGTGTCTTACACATGCCAGCTTAGTATTTATTAAGATAAATAGAAATTCTTAATTTTATAAAATTTTACATTATATGGCCAATGCTATTTATGCCCTATTTATCTTCACCTATCCCAAATCAAAGAAATAAAATTATCCCATTTTTCTATCTAGAAAATTTGATTGTTTCAACTATTGATATTTAGGTCTATGATACACTTTAATTCTTCTGTGTGGGCTAAGAAACAATGGATCGAGCACTTACTTAAAAAAAAAAAAAGAAAAAAAAAAGAAAAACAACCTCCACTATATATAAATATAGTGGAGGCTTTGTCATAAATTAGGTGACAATATATGGATCTTTGCCTATATTTTCTGTATTCATGTATTATATATCTTAAGCAAATACTCTTCTATTGTACCTTTATAGTAAGTATTAAAATTTGGTGGTATAAGTCTGCAGATTTTGTTGCTCAGATCATCTTGGCTTTGCTAGGTCCTTCGCAGTTCCTCATTTATATTCACAATTTAATAATATATATTAGGAATCAGCTTATCAATATCATAAGGATTGGATTTTGTATAGACTTGAATTTATAGGTAAACTTGGTAAGATGTGACATCCTAAAATATTGAGATTTCCAATCCTTGAACATGTTGTAGTCCTCCATTAATTGAAGACTAGTATTTTAATTTACTATCACTTTAAATTTCTCACATTAATATTTATTGGTTGTAATACAGATATCTTTGAAACTTTCATTAGATTTTAGCCTAGTATTCTACAACCTTTTGTTAAGTTATTATAAATAATATTATCATTTAAAATTCACTAATTGGTTGTGACTAATATACTGCAATACATTTATCTTTTTTATTTTTATAAAGGGGTACTGAGGATTGAACCTAGGGCCTTGCACATGCTAGGCAATGGCTCTCTCACTGAGCAATACTACCACCCTTTTTTGTTTTTAAGATAGGGTCCTGATAAATTGCCTGGGCTGGCCTCAAACTTGTGATTCTCTTGCCTCAGCCTTTGAAGTACTGGGATTATACTTGTTTGCCACCATGCCTGGCTAGCTATAGATTTTTTTTTTTTTTGTACTAGGAATTGAACCCCGGGCCACTAAACCACCAAACCTCGTCCAGAGACCTTTGCATTTTTTTTTTTTTTTTTGAGGAAGAGTCTTCCTAAGTTGCTTAGGGTCTTGCTAAATTGCTGAAGCTGGCTTTGAACTTGTGGGCAATCCTCTTGCCTCAGCCTCTCAAACTGCTGGGATTATAGGCATGTGCCAGTGTACCTGGCATCTAGAATTTTTTTTCCCTTTGGGGTACTGGGGATTGAACCTAGTGGTGCTTTACCACTGAGCCACACCCCCACACCTTTTTGCTGTTTGAGACAGGGTCTCATGAAGTTGCTGAGTGCCTTGATAAATTGCTGAGGATGTTCTTAAATATTCAATTCTCCTGCCTCAGCCTCCCCAGTCACTGGAATTACTGTCATGTAGCCACCATGCCCAGCTACATTTATTTTTTAATGTTGAAGTAACTTTTCATTCCTGGAATAAATCCCACATGGCCATCATGAATTAACCTTTTAATATGCTTCTAGATTTTATTTAGTGATATTTTTATTTAGGGTTTTTGTGCCAAAGTTCATGGAAGCTATTTTTTTTAACATCCTGGTTAAGTTTTGGATGGAAGTTATGCTAGGTATAAAAAGGGTACAATTTATATTAGACTGGCAGTCATAGTAATATTTCTTAAGTATATGAAGAATCATCAGTGGAGGTATCTGGGTCTCAAGTTTCTTTTTTATTTTTTCAGTGCTGGGTGTTGAGCCCAAAGCTTTCTGTACACTAGGCAAGTGGTTTAACAATGAGATATATCCCCAGCTCTCAAGTTTCTTTGTTAAATTAACAATTTCTTTTGTTAAATTAATTACAGTTTCAAGGTGGTTTCTTTCTTTCTTTTTTTTTTTTTTTGGTGGTTTGGTAGATATTCAGGCTTTTGATTTCTTGTGACATTTTTGGTAAGCTGTATTTTTAAAAGAAATTGTTCTGCTTGTCTAACTTTTCAAATATAAAGATGACCAGGAAAATGGATAAAACAAACCAGTGAATTAAAAAAAAAAAAAATAGACTACTACTCCACCATAAAATACTCAACAAGATGGACGAACTGCAAAAATACCATGCTAACTGTAAGAAGCCGGACACAAAAGAGTGCAAATACATAAAAAGTTCTAGAATAGGCAAACAAAACAACAACTAAATCCCTATTACAATAGAAATCAGAACAAGGTTCGCCTTGAGATAGGAGCACTGATTGACATAGAAGGAAACTTTCTGAAATGATGAAAACATTCTATACTTACATAGGGGTGTGGATAACATAAATGAATACTGATGAAAATGTACAATTAAGAGGTATATTTCTTTGTATATTATATTTCAATTTAAATAAAACTTACATAAAATAAAGTTGTTCCTACTACAATAGTTATATAATTATTTTGCGTATGGTACTAAGGACCAAACTAAAAGCCTCATGCATATGAAATAATGATTTACCACTGAGCTACATTACATGTCTATTATATTTTTTGGTTGCTTATTAGATATAATTTCTTTCCTTCTCAACTAGAGTCTAGTCATTTGAGAAAAGAGACCTCATATTTCACTTATTTTTATTTCGTACTGTGACAAATCCACTGATAAAAAAGTTTGCAATATAGACTAATAAATGAACTAAAATGAGATGGTCCATATAAAATAGTATCTAGCACATAGTAAGCATTCCATAAATATGAGGAACTAGTTATCATAATTACTGTATTTTCCTGGGAGTAGTTTGGATGAACAAAAGAAATAGCAGGAGCTTACCCTGCCTGAAAGATCTGGTATAATGGGCAATTGTCTAAGATGCTTTGCATAACTGACTGAAATTGTGGAAAATTTAATGTCTGGTTGCCCTTAATGTCTTCTGCTCTGCTGGTTTCTTCCCTTCACATTTTCCTGCTTCCTTACCATTTCTGCATTTCACAATTTGGATCACAGCTGTGGTTGATGAATCGGGCCTCATTTCCCATACGGTAACTGTCAATCACCATCCCACTGTCCAGGTTCAGACAGTAGTGGTCACTGTGATTATGATACTGCTCAATCATCCTATTTCTGAAGAGAAAAGAAATTATTATTTTTAAAAATATTTATTCTGTTTTAGGTGGACACATTTATGTGGTGCTGAGGACCAAACCTAGCGCCTCATGCATGCTAGGCGAGCACTCTACCACTGAGCCACAACCCCAAAAATTATTTGAAGCCAACCCCAAGAAATTATTTAAAGCCAATTAATGAAAAGGTTGAAAGGTAATTTCAAACTTTTCATTTTCCATTCTAAGCTCGTACCTTTGCCATTGTATTGGAACACCAAACTTACTATCTTACCTGAACTCCTGTTCGCTCACAACCTCCCCTAGATATTCAATGATGAACTGTCCAGCTTTAAGGGGCTCTTTGGTTCTGATTCCCCAACCCTTTTCCTCAGCTCGAAATCGTTCCAGACACTGCACCCACTCATGCCTTTGTATCCTCTGGTTGCAGCACTGCTCACCACAGGGGCAAGTGTTGGGGGAACACTCAGCAAAGATCATCCTAGAAAGAAAAGAAGTAACTGTATATCAATTTACGTGATACATTGGGTTATTTTATCCTTTTTTCATAGTATAACAAACATTTATTTTTTGTAGTATTAAACACAGAACACAGGAATGATCTACCACTGAAGTACATCTACAGGCCCTTCTTTAGGCACGTGCCACTGCGCAGCCCCTTCTTCTTCTTCTTCTTCTTTTTTTTAATATTTATTTTTTAGTTTTAGGTGGTGTTGAGGATCAAACCCAGAGTCCCGTGCATGCTAGGCGAGCGTGCTACTGATTGAGACACATCCCCAGCTCGAATTCTTATTTTTTGAGGAAGGGTCTTGCTAAATTGTCCAAGATGACCTGGAACGTGGGATTCTTCTGCCTCAGGCTCCCAAGTTGTTGGTATTATAGCATGTGCCACCATGCCTGGTTTGTAGAATACATTAAATTTTATTTTATTTTTTTTTAGTTGTAGGCTGGAGATATCTTTATTTTTTCTATGTATTTATTTTTATGTGGTGCTGAGGATCGAACCCAGTACCTCACACATACTAGGCAAGTGCTCTACTACTGAGCCACAACCCCAGCCCTAGAACACATTTTTAAATGATTATAAAATAAAATAAATGTTTTGTTTTTTTTTTTTTGTATCAGGGATCAAAATCAGGGACTCTTAACCATTGAGCCACATTCCCAGTCCTTTTTTGTATCTGATTTAGAGATAGGGTCTTCACTGAGTTGCTTAGCTTCTCGCTGAATTGCTGAAGCTGGTTTTGAACTCACGATTGTCCTGCCTCAGCCTTCCCAGATACTGGGATTATTATATATGTGCCAATGAGACTGGCTAAATAAAATTTATTTCACTAAGATCATTATATTTAATTAAAAATTAACCACACAAAAATTTCTAAATCAGTCTTTAAATACCCAATGCTTCTTCTAAATTATTATGCAAATTGTTCACTCAATATCTGGGATAAGCGCCATTAGTATTTATCAACATCAAGAATGCATTTACTGGGGCTGGGATTGTGGCTCAGCAGTAGAGCGCTTGCCTCGCATAGGGAGGACTTGGGTTCGATCCTCAGTACCACATAAAAATAAAGGCATTGGGTTGTGTCCATCTACACCTAATATATATATATATATATAAATAAAAGAAAGAATTTACTGCCGTCCCTGCCTATAGTCCCAGTGAACTGGGAGGCTGAGGCCCTAAGCAATTTAGTGAGACCCTGCCTCAAAATGAAACATAAAAATAAAAAAATTAACTGCCACCCATAGTTATTCATTCAATGTTTATACTGAACGCTTCGTTGCATCTCATGATCATTTTGACTTTGTAAAAAAATTATGATAAATGATGTAGAATTTATTGAAAAAATTTTAGGTATAAGTTCAGTGATATTAAGTACTATTCTTATTTTGTTTTTCTGTTTTTTTTCTTTTTTATTTATTTTTCTTTTTTTTAGTCTTACATGACAGCAGAATGTATTTTGACATATAATACATACATGGAATGTACATATATCATAAACTATTCTTATTTTTAATGAGATTTCGTATCTTATTACTGGAAATATTTCTACATTGGAAATAACATTTCTAGTATATATGAACTCATAACTGCTAGTGAATTACTAAGTAAAACTTTCTGAACATAGTAGATGAAAGTTGTTACTAATGTTTTCTCACTGCTTTCTTTTTAAAAATTCCTTGTTCTTTTGTGGGAGCATTAAATTTTGGTACATGCTTTGAAATCCTACTTAGGCTGATAAGCATGATTAAAATGAGCCAGAGTAGCAGCTCATGCCTGTAATCCCAGTGGCCAGGAAGCCCAAAGCAGGAAGATCTGGAGTTCAAAGCCAGCCGTAGACATTTAGCGAGGCCCTGAGCAATTTAGCAAGATTCTGTCTCAAAATAAAAAATAAAAAGGGTTGAGGGCAGAGGTTGGGGCTGTAGCTCAGCAGCACAGCACTTGCCTCGCAGGTATGAGGCCCTGGGTTCGATCCTCAGCATCACATAAAAAAAAGAAAGAAAAAGATGAATGTCCCTGAGTTCAATTCCTGTGTGTGTGTGTGTGTGTGTGTGTGTGTGTGTGTGTGTATAGAAAAATACAGAAATAAATTTAAAAAACAAAATAAGGGGCTGGGATCGTGGCTCAGCGGTAGAGCGCTCACCTAGCATAGGTGGGACCCAGATTTGATCCTCAGCACCATATAAAAATAAAGGCATTGTGTCCATCTACATCTGATATATACATATATATATGTGGGTGTATATATATAAACAAACAAACAAAAAACCAAAATAAAATAAGGAAGGAGTAGGTGTAGTGGCACAAATCTGTAATTCCAACAACTTAGGAAGGTGAGACAGAAGGATTCAAGTGGAGACCAATGTGGTCAACTTAGTGGTATCCTATCTCAAAATAAAATTTAAAAAGAGCTGGGGATTTAGATCAGTGGTAGAGCATTGAGTTCAATCCTCATTACTGAAAAATTGTGTTGTCTACAGTTGTAGGTACTGAAATATACTCAATTTGTCTGAAAAAATTCTTAAAATTTAAAAGTAAAATAGGTTGTTTCTATTCACTGTGTCTGGAAAATCAAACCATAAGTTTTCCAAAATCTGAAAGTAGATGCTGTGAACTAAGATGTGAAGTTTCTGATTTAGCGATATAAACTGCCATTATCATAGGTAGTGATGCCTTTGAGAAACCAGAAAATATTTTTCCCCTCAACATATAGTCTAGGCCAAAAGTTCTACTTCTTACGAAGATAACTCAATAGCACTGGGAAATGTATTAGTGTGATCAATTTAACTAGCTATGAAGATTCTGATTATTCTCTGTGACTAGAAGTGGGTTTTCATTTTAAATAAATGAATATTCCCACTCTTAATCAGGATTTGAATAAGCCTTGGAGGTAGGGGAGGTATGGGAGAGGGAGTGAATATGATCTTTCTTATTTTTTGGGACAAGGAATTTGATCTGTGGTACAAACAATGAAGGATTCTCAAAGGTTCTCAAAGATGGGTAAATGGAAGCAAGCTGTACTCATTTCATACTGAAGTTTAGAGAGGAACTAAAAGGGAGCAAAAAGTCCTTTGAGTCAGGTGCACACCTGTAATCTCAGCTATTTGGGGACCTAGGCAGAAGATTGCAAATTTGAGGCTAACCTGGACAATTTAACAAGATCCTGTGTCAAAATGAAATTTAAAAAGGTCTGAGGCTAGGCACTGTGGTGCACGCCTATAATCCCAGCAACACTAAAGGTTGAGACATGATGAGGATGGCAAGTTTAGGGCTAGCCTTAGCAATTTAGAGCTTAGTAAGATTCTGTCTTGCAATGAAAAATAAGGTCTGGGATGGGCTGGGGTTGTGGCTCAGTGGTGTAACGCTTGCTTAGCACACATGAGGCACAGGGTTTGATCCCTAGCACCGTATTAAAAAACTAAATAAACAAAATAAAGGTATAGTGTCCATCTACAATTAACAAAATATATAAAAATGGCTTTAAAGAAAAAAAAGTTCTGAGGGTGCAACTCCATGATGATGAAGCACCCTTGTTTTAATCCCCAGCACTGAAAAAAAAAAAAGTGATCTGTGAGGGCTGGGATTGTGGCTCAGTGGTAGAGTGCTCACCTAGCATGGGCGGGACCCGGGTTCGATCCTCCGCACCACATAAAAATAAAGGCATTGTGTTGTGTCCATCTACACCTAAAAAATAAATATTAAAAAAAACCTGTGAGGGCTGGGGATGTGGCTCAAGTGGTAGCGCGCTCGCCTGGCATGCGTGTGGCCCGGGTTCGATCCTCAGCACCACATACCAACAAAGATGTTGTGTCTGCCGAGAACTAAAAAATAAATATTAAAAAATTCTCTCTCTCTCTCCTCTCTCACTCTCTCTTTAAAAAAAAAAAAAAAATCTGTGAATTCTGAGGGTAACCACTGCCAGAGGCATTTTTTTCTAGGATGGATATATGTGTGTCTGTGTATGTATTTTTTTTTTTTTTTTGGTAGTGGGGATTGAACCCAGGCAAGCTTAACCACCAAGCCACATTCCCAGCCCATTATTTATTTATTTATTTTTGGTGCTGAGGATTGAACCCAGGGCCTTGTGCATGTGAGGAAGGCACTCTACCAACTGAGCTATATCCATAGCCCAGCCCTTTTATTTTTATTTTGAGACAGGGTCTCCCTAAGTTGCTTAGGGCCTTGCTAAATTGTTGAGGCTGGCCTCAAACTTGCAAACCTCCTGTTTCAACCTCCCAAATTGCTAGGATTAGAGGTGTATGGCACTGTGCCTGGTAGCAATATACTTTTATATTCCCAGAAGCATTCAGCTTTTATAAAAAATTATTTATTCATTCTTTGGCACTGAGGATTGAACTCTGGGTACTTAACTGCTAAGTCACATTCCAAATCCTTTTTTGAGACAGGGTCTCGATAAGTTGCTTAGGGCCTCAGTAAGTTACTGAGGCTGGCTCTGAACTTGTCATCTTCCTGCCTCAGCCTCCCGAGTTGCTGGGATTACAAACATGTGCCACCCTGCCTGGGTAATTTTTTTGTTTTTAATATTTTTAAAGTTTTGATGGAACTTTATTTATTTATTTTTTAATTTTTATGTGGTGCTGAGAATTGAACCCAGTGCCTTACATGTGCTAGGCAAGCATTCTACAACTAAGCCACAACCCCAGCCCCTGCCTGGCTAATTTTTATTTTAAGACAGGGTCATGCTGAGGCTAGCCTTGAACTTGTGATCCTCCTGCCTCAGCCACCTCAGTTGCTGGAATTATAGGAGGGCAGTTTGTAGACTCGCAGCTAATTTACAAATGTACACTAGTCATAGAAACTTGGTTCATGGTTTTAAATCTGGTGTTTATGTGGAAAGGATCAACAAATCCCAAGGCATGATGTTAAAAAGTCTAACTTTTAAAACTTAAAAAAGTTTTTTTAAGTACTTATTTCAAATAATTATTAAAAAGTTATTTTATTTTTATTTTTTGCAGTACCAAGCGTGGGACCCAGGGGCATTTTAGCAATGAGCTACATCCCAGTCCTTTATTTTTTTGTTTCGAGAACAGGGTCTTGCAAAGATGCCAAGGCTAGCTTTAAACTTTTGATCCTCCAGCCCTAGCCTCCCAAGGAGCTGGTATTAAAGGCATGTGCCAAGTGCCTAGCTAATTATTTAAAAAATTAGCCCTGAATAAAGTGTTTCTTGGACCACCTGCAAATGAGTCAGCTGAGAAATACAAAGGCCGATCCTACAGATCCTTTAATACTCCCTCTCCAATATTTATAGAACCTTGAATATGAAAACAGGAAAGTCATCCTACATATTAGCTGGTGTAATTTAGCTGCATCTTTATGAGGGTTACTTTAATATCTATGAAGAAGAAATGTTAAAAGTAATATATTTTACTTTTTGTTATATATTTATGCATTTATCACATTATCTTGTTATCATATGCTAATGTAGTGATCACATTTCTATGGAAATCAGCTGATAGCATTATATTTAAGGGTTTGCTTTCTCTTTTCACTTAGGGAAGTTTTTTGTTTTCTTTTCTTTTTGAAGAAAAGCAACAATGTGAAGGATAAATATCTGTCCTTAGAAAAATGACATAAAGGCTGGGGCTGTATAACTCAGTGGCAGAGCGCTTGCCTAGCATGTGTGAGGCATTGGGTTCGATCCTTAGCACCACATAAAAATAAATAAAATAAAGGTATGTTGTCCATCTACAACTACAAAAAAAAAAAAAAAGACATAAAATAACCATTGTAATATGTAAGGTAAATATCCAAATATTTAATTTTTAATTCTTTTTTTTTTTAATATTTACTTTTTAGTTTTTGGCGGACACATCATCTTTGTTTGTATGTGGTGCTGAGGATCGAACTCGGGCCGCACGCATGCCAGGCGAGCGTGCTACCGCTTGAGCCACATCCCCAGCCCTAATTTTTAATTCTAAAGTGAATTAAACAAAAAAAGGGATGGGGTTGGGTACAGTGGTACATGCCTGTAATCTTGGCCAGCCTCAGCAATTCAGCAAGACTATCTCAAAATAAAAAAATAAAAAGGTCTGGGGATGTAGCTCAGTGGTAAGGCACCCCTGGGTTCTACCCTCAGTACATACAAACCATCCAAACAATAAACCAAAAAAACAGACTGGGATACAGGTCAGTTCATTTGTAGAACACTTGCCTAGTATGTGAGAGGCCCTGGGATTAATCCCCAGCACAGGTAGAAACAAAATAAAAACAAACCAACCAACCCTCAGTGCAATTAGCAGTATAGTATAGAGGAAAAAACATGAGACACAGACACAGACACAGACACACAGACACACAGACACACACACACACACACACACATACATATATATTTATTTTTTTTGTAGTTGTAGATGGACAGAATGCTTTTATTTTATTTGTCAATTTTTATGCGGTGCTGAGGATCAAACCCAGTGTCTCACGCATGCTAGGCAAGCGCTTTGCCACTGAGCTACAGACCTAGCCCAATGACTTATATTTTTCATTTTTGTAGGTCTGAGATTGAATTGAGAGACATTTTACTACTGAGCTACATTCCCAGCCCATTTTTATTTTGAGACAGGGTCTCAATAAGTTGCTGAGAGTCTTGCTAAGTTGCTGGGGCTGGCTTCAAACTAGTGATCCAAGTGCCTCAGCCTTCAGAGCAGTTGGGATCAATGGCATGTGCCATTGCGCCCAGTAAGAGTCTTGGTCAAACTGATATGAATTTAAATTCTTTCTCCATCTTTCAAGTGTTGTGTAATATGGAGTAAATTACTGTCCAAATTCTAAGATACTTCATCTGGAAAATGTAAAACTATTACCTACCTCATAGGACTACTGTCAGGAAAAAAGACACTAACCAATAAGTCTGCATCAATATCATGGTAATTTCACAGACAATAAAATAATATGTGAAAAAATACAGTAATGTTAGCATATAAAGAAACATATATTTAAATAACTCTAAGGATATAATACTCCTAAATATTAATCCCTCAAAACACTAAATCTCCAAAAATAAATTAAGACATAAATACATAAAGCAAGTAGGACTATGAGAAAACAAATATATTTGGCATATATTTATGATATTGTCAGTGATATCATAAATTAACTTGATATTTTGACAGTATATAAAATATATATACATAAAATTCTTACACATATAGTCATTTTTTATACCATAAATTTTTGGAGAATATACTCTAAGGATTTACAAAAAAGGGAATCTATACAAAAGAGTTTCATAGTAGTTACATTTTAAATAGTAAAACATTAGAAATAACTTAAATGACCAACAATAGCATAGCATATGAAAACTATGGCATTTCAGTGTATGGATAATAATAGAGTTTTAAATGTGATGAGCTCAAGGACCACAGTGATATGTAAAAGTATACATTTAAAATTTCTGAGTGAAAAATAATCAGTGCACAAAACACTTTTCTATTCTATAGTGATGTAAGTAAGGTAGAATTTCCCAACTGTTACACCAAAGCAGAAGGTACTGAAGCACATTCCTTTATCTCACTGGACTAGTGATTAGAGACTGGAAAGCAGTTATTTTGGTTAGGAAAACTAACCAGAATAGGAAGTACCGATGTGAAATTCACCTGTTCTTTTTTGTATTATAAACTAGCATATTTCAAAACGAATAAATTCTATCTCAGCTCATTTGTCTCTATTTCCATTCTGAAATTTCAATGTCATGTTAAACTAAATGGTCCCAAACAAAATAATTCGTATCTCCAAATCAGTCAAGCCCACACTTTCCATCTCTGAGGATAGTATTATCATCTCTTTAGCAGTATGACTCAGTTATTATGTACATACCCTTTATAATGGTACATCAGCACATTTTTCTTCCAAAATATATCATGGCTTTCTTCTTTACTCTTAGTACCACTGTCCTATTCTACTCCCTCATTATTGTTACCACATATCGATAGCTAGGAAGGTGCCCAAGACTGTGTTTATTAATACTTTATAAACATTGTCTCATAGGATCCTATAAATGTTAACTTATTGTTACCATATATTGATAGCTAGGAAAGTGGGTAAGACCTCGTTTATTAATACTTTATAAACACTGTCACACATAAACCTATGAATGTTATCTTACTGTAGTCTTATAAAATCCACCACATGAAGGCATTTTTTTATCAGAGGGTTTAAATAACATTCTCCATGTCTCAAAATATTAAAGAAGATTTAAATCCAGGCACAAGACTGTAAATCTCATTCTTTTTTTGTTACTATAATCAACCGATCAATTAAGTTTTATAATCTGTGTACAACTTCTTGAGAGGAAATCCAAGAGCCTATTTAACTTTAACCTCCAAAGAAAGTGTCATTTCTCTGCTTTGAAGCCTTTATGGTTTAGAGGAATCAGTTACAGTACCTATTGAGGCAGTCATCCACACAGCCCTTCCTGGTGTCATCATCTGGCTTCTTACAGTTACAGGTGGTAGCCTCATAACCAGAAAGGGGTTTGACATCAACGTAGACATCTTGAGAAGACAGCAAAGAATAGTTTGTGAACATACTAGATAATTTTTCAAGTGCCAGGCTAAGAACACTGATGGTATGGAAGCAGAAAAATAGCTCAAGTTACTCACTTGAACGGATTTTTTTATACAGTGGAACATCTGGCTTTTTGTACAGCTAGAAGAAAAAAAGAAAAATTTTGATATAGTATTTTACTTCAAATGCCAAACAATCCTTAAAAATATAGGAAACTATCCCTGTACTCTGCTTATGTAAAAATATTTATAAGACTTTCTGGGTTGGATACAATTGAGAGAAACTCCCTGTGATCACTTTTTAACCCCAAAATAAAAGGTAAGAACCAGATTAAACAGAAGCATAAAATAGTTTACAGAAATGTATTTTCAATTATGTTTCTTCAGTATGTTTTTGGATAGGATTACATGAAAATCCCACTAAAGACCACAGTTATTCGGAAAAATTAATATTCTATTTGCTGGGCATGGGAAGAATGGTGGAATGAGACAGATATTACTACCCTATGTACAAGTACAATTACACAAACAGTGTGACTGTATCGTGGACAGTCAGAGAGAAATGAGAAGTTGTGCTCCATTTGTATACAATGAATTGAAATGCATTCTGCTGTCATGTATAATTAATTAGAACAAATTAAGAAAGACATAAAAAATAGAAAATTCTATTTGCCTCCATCAAAACAAAGGAAAAGGGTTAGGAGTATAGCATAAAGTGCATGCACAGCATGTATAATTTCCTGAATTTAATCCCCAGCACCAAAAACAGAAATAAATAAACAAGACCAAAAAAAGTGCATAGGGATTGTTTGGATGGTTTGGGTAGGTATACTAAAATAAAAAGATGGGTACTTTGTTTTTTTACCCATTATTTTGAGTGGAAATTGTAGGAAAATCTTAGTGAAGGCAATTAATTTAAAAATTAAATGGGAAAAAGCAGGCAGTTAAAATGAAGCCCCACGTTTTAATCAAGAAAGATGGGAGCAGGGAGAAAAGATGACTAGAAGACAGTCAGAAAGCCTGCATGCACTTTGCTATAGAAGACAGAACAAAACAAATAGCAACCTGGAGTAAACTGGACTGTTTATTCATCTATTCTAATAATCTCACCATAATTTTTCTGTCCATATGTTCAAAGAACTATTTTCATTGTTAAAAGTTGAGACAAACATCAAGAAGAAAAGGCAGAGGAGAATGTCAAACTGCTTTTGGCTTTCTGAAGTTAACCTTTGGTAGTATTTTGGCAAAACTCAAAAGTGTGTTCACTTAATTTTAAGTGTATTTCTATTTCCAGTGTTTTTTCTCAATATAGAGCCTGGAAGTTATAACTTAATACAAAAATCACCAAGGAAAACTTTTCAATTAGATATGCAGTAGAGAAAAACTGGACCTTTCTATTTTTAGTTACCAATATACTTAAAGGACTTCTGGCAGTATAAGAGTGTTAAACATTTCCTTGCTTCCTTTGGTAGAAGAATCTCTTTTGTATGAGAAAAACAAATTCCAAATCAATGGGAAGGAGCCAACCAAAATAAAGCCTGAAATTTCCTAGTGCTGCTGGCAATACATCTGTATTCTCCTGAGACCTGCATCAAACAGAATTCTTACAGAACAAAAATCTTTGCTATCAGAATAAAAGCCAAGAATAACAGAAGGTTGCTTAGTGAGGCAGGAACTTACTGCTATTTTGCAGTATGAATATAGGCAAATAGGTCACATTAAATATGAATGCAAATTTACTTTTCTTAGTCTCTAATATTCACAGGGACACTTCTTGATATTTCCTAAGAGGAAAACATAACAAGGGGCAGAGGAAGAGACTTGCATTCCATGCCTTCCACCCCTAACTGCTTAAGAATGAAATCTGTTAAAATAGGCTCTTTGTACCTGATTGTGTTTCCACTGCCATAGGATGTCATAAGGAAGCTGGAAGTCAATTCTTTTTTGTCTTAGATACTTTCCTGAAACAAACAAACAAACAAAAACTATCAATTTCAACACCTATTCTGATATGTACTCATACAAAGGATCAAGCAACCACAATATCAATATGCATTGATGATAGAAATAAGAATTAAAAAAAAATTTTATGGACTTTTCTACCATCAATTTTTAAAATTTTGTTTATTTATTTATTTATTTTTGAGTGCCAGGGACTGAAACCAGGGGCACTTAACTACTGACCCACATCCCCAGCCCTTTTTATTTTTATTTAAAGATGGGTCTTGCTAAGTTGTGTAGGGCCTTGGTAAGTTGCTGAGGCTTTGAACTCATAATCATCCTGTCTCAGCCTCCTAGCTGCTGGGATCACAGGTGTGAACCACCACTCCTGGCCTCTACCATCAATTTTTAATTTCAGCTTTTTTCAACTATACTCCATGTGACATATACTAAAGATATATTTTAATTTTATAGTAGTTTCTATAAAATAAATGACAGTAAAATTACTACTAAAAATACACAGGTCACTATGAAGTTAATACTAAGAATTATTTGACAATTAAAACTATTAACCATACAGATCTGGCATCTGCTCTCCTTTTCATTATTACATTTAGTGCAAATTTAACTACAAGAAGGGGAAATCTATTTAAATAACTGAAGAGTCCATGTAATCTTATGACCTGTTAACATTTCTTCCAACCTACTGAAATACTGTTAGTTTTTTGGGGTACCTGAATCTCAATGTGGGGGTATTCTACTACTGACTTATATAAATTGCCAAGGCTAGACTCTAGAACCTGTGATCCTCCTGCCTCAGCCTCTCAAGCAGCTGGCATTATAAGCATGTACCACCACTTATAGGCCAAATTTCAAAGCTCTCTTTCTACCTTAAAAAGTTTTTTCCAGCTCTAGCTTCTTTACTGTGAATGACCTTTCGTCTTCTCTAAACCCCAGAAAACTAACTCTCTCGTTGAAAGACTTAGTGTGCTCTGATGACTCAAGAGGATTCGAGAGGTCAAAACTATTTTAATGATACTATTATTATATACCTTTCTCATTGTGCTGAAATTTGCACTGATGGCATAAAAGCAACAATTGGTAAAACTTCTGGCATTGTAGTAAATCAACGCAATGGCACAAAATAATAGGAGTCACTGTATTATTCTCCATACATACATGGGAGGGGAAAAAAAGGTCAGCTTCATTTAAGAATGTTATTTATTAATTTTATAATTTTTTATTTGTTCTCATTAGTTCTACATGAAAGTAGATTATATTTTGACATATTATACACATGTGAAGTTATATAAGAATGTTCTTGACAAAGAAAAAACTATACTAAATCGTGACCCACAATACTTTCAACATTCTGCATAGCACAATGGAAGTATGCATAAGGTATCCCTATTGCATACTGAAGTAGGATGGCTGTTTCAGGGAAGAAGCATTTATAAAAATATTTGAAACAAATTGCTTTTTCCTATTATTTATTTATTTTTTGGTACTGAAGATTGAATCCAGGGGTGCTTTCCCACTGAGCTATAACTATAGTCCTTATTTTGAGACATGGTCTCACTATGTTGCTGAGGCTGACCTGAATCTCGGGAGATTACAGGTTTGCACCATTATAACTAGAAAACTGGTTGCTGTTTTCAAGTGACACTATTTTTATTTGTAAGAACAAACTATGGTCACTAAAATATGTGCACTGAAATCAAGCAAAGTGATCTTGTTACTTCAAGAAGCACAACTAACAGGGGCTGGGAATGTGGCTCAGTGGTACAGCACTTGCCTAGAACATGTGAGGCACTGGGTTTGATCCTCAACACCGCATAAAAATAAATAAATGAGGGGCTGGGGCTGTGGCTCAGCAGTAGGGTGTTCACCTAGCATGTGTGAGGCCCTGGGTTTGAACCCCAACAACACATAAAAATAAATTAATAAAAATATTGTCCAACTATAACTAAAAAATAAATATTAAAAAATAAAATACATAAATAAAATTTATTGTGTCCAATTACAACTAAAAAAATAAAAAAAAATTAAAAAAATAAATGAATAATAAGCAGGGTACAGTGGCCCACACCTGTAATTCCTCAGGATGCTGAGGAGGAGGATCATGAGTTCAAAGCCAGCCTCAGCAAAAGCAAAGCACTAAGCAAGTGAGACGCCATCTCTAAATAAGATACAAAAGAGGGCTTGGATGTAGCTCATAGGCTGAGTGCTCCTGAGTTCAAATTTCGGTACCCCCCCCACCAAAAGGGTATTATGTCCATCTATAACTAAAATAAATGAATGAATAGAAGCAAAACTGACAGCTGGGTGGTGGAAGCAAATCCTTATAATCCCAGATACTTGGAAGGCTGAGGTAGAAGGATCACAAATTCAAGTTCAGCTCCTGCAATTCAGCAAGATCCCAAACCAAATAAAAACAAAACCAAAACCAACAAACAACCCCCTCAAACCCCAAACAACCAAAAAAGGAAAACTGACAACATTTGTTGCCAAAGATAAAATTTGATGAAACAAGTATATTATATAGTGAAAGAAATATATATAATTCAATGATTCCCCTCCCCTTTTTCTTTGTGTGCCAGTAGGGATTGAATCCAGGGGTGCTGTACCACTGAGCTACACCTGTCCTGAAGTTTGAGACACGGTCTTTTAATTTAGCCCACACTGGCCTGGAAATTGTGAGCCTCCTGTCTCAGCTCCCTCAGTAGGTGAGATGACAGGTCATAGTTATTTTTTTTTCTCATTGAAAAACATGAAATGTGATAAATTCATGGAATGGTAAAACTTCCATCCAAACTACAAGAGACCAATGGATTTTAATGTAACTGACTGCAAATAGCTCAGTGATTTCAGATTCTACATTGAAACTGACCTTAAAGAAATCATCACATTTATACTTTTGGTATGGTATAAAAAAAATCCAATTATCTGAACTTGGTGTTGAAATAGTCCTCTTGTTTTCCAATATGTGTGTGAGATCAGGTTTCTTCATAAATTTAAAAATTTATGAAGAAACTTAGCTGTCTCCTATTAAAAACTCTCTCAAAAACTTAGCTGTCTCCTATTAAGCCAGGCATTAGAAACATTTGCAAAAAATGTAAAATTAACTTATCTCTTCTTTTTTTTAATACTAAGGATGTAGCGCAGGGGCACTTTATTTCTGAGCCATATCCCAGTCCTTTTTCATATTTTATTTAAAGACAGGGTTCTCAATGAGTTGCTTAGGGTCTTGATAAATTGCGGAGGCCGATTTTAAACTCATGATCCTCCTGCCTCAGCCTCCAAAGCTGCTGGTATTACAGATAGGTGTGTGCTACTATATCTGGATGAAATAAAATTGTTTCTTTTGTGGTGCTGGGAATTGAACACAGGGCTTTGTGTATGCAAGGCAAGCACTCTACCAAGGAGGTATATCCCCAGCCCAAAATAAAATTTTGGCACATAAAAATAATGTAACATTATGTAGTTAACTAAAATGAAAGGGGGTATATTATGTATTCATGTGATAATATAACATGTCTCCAAGTTTTTGAACATTATAGCACAAGTTCATTTCTGTAAATACTAAAAACATTAAATAGCTAGATATGGTTGGACTGATTGGGAAGGGGAATGAAGGAAATTTATGGGGTGATGGTAGTATTATTGAGAAGGGTTTGGAGCCAGGCGTGATGGTGCACACCTGTAATCCCACCTGGCTGAGGAATGAGGATTCCAAATTTGAGGTCAGCCCCAGCAATTTGGCAAGGTCCCAAGCAACTTAGTGAGACTGACTCTGTCTCAAACTGAAAAATTAAAAAGGGATGTAATACACACATACGTACATATATACATACAAAAGGGAAGGGTGTGGTTTAAACAGGTGAGTGCATTTATAAAAGCAGAAAACGCACATTGAGATTTGTGTATTTTGTTTATGGCAAATTCACCTCAAAACATGAACCTATAAAGCAATACTGAGATTCGGTTCTGGATTGTTAAACACGTAGGGTCTGTGTGCAGGAGTATATGTATATCACCCCCCCACACTCTTCAACTCTATGCTGGGAATGAAACCAAGGCCTCACACATGCTAGGCAGGTGTTCTACCACTAAGTCTCAGCCCTAGGGAATATATTTACTTTATTTATGTATTTTCATGGGCACAGACAGGTTTATCTAAAGTAGATACAAATTCAAAGGAGAATGGGGCAGTCTCAAGACAGAGAGAATTTTGGGCTAAAGCAAGGAATACACATTCCAGGGAGAATGCAGGCTATTTTCAGAGAGTCAGCATGCAATTTAGAGTACATCTAAAAGTAAGATAAACTAACATATGTACAGAGATGATATACAGATACACATAGAACAAACCAAATAACATAAAATATTGGTGATAGAATTTAGGTGATAGGATATAATGTATTCACTGTAAAAAAATTCTTCGTTTTTCTGAACAATGTAAACTTTCATAGGAAGTGGTTGAAAAAAAAACAGCTATATGTGCACAGGAAAAAGTTTGAAAGGGTATATGTGAAACTTTATCTTTGGGAAGGAGGCGTCTCCTTTTTTTTTTGTTTTTTCTGGTACCAAGAATTGAACCCAAGGACACTTAACCACTGAGCAATACCCCTAGCTCTTTTTTTTCTTAAATTATTTTTTTAGTTGTTGATGGACTTTTATTGTCTTTATTTTTATGTGTTGCCAAGAATTGAACCCAGTGCCTCATGCATGCTAGGCGAGCACACTACCACTGAGCCACAACCCCAGCCCAGCCCTTTTTATTTCTTATTTTGAGACAGATTTTTACTAAGTTGCTGAGGCTAGCTTTGAACACGTGATCATCCTGCCTTAGCCTCCTGAGTTGCTGGGATCATGGCACGTGACATTGCATCTGGCAAAATTCATCTTTTATTTTACTTTTTAGTTTTATCTTTTTTTTGTACCAGGAATTGAACCCAGGGGTGCTTAACCATTGACCCACATCCCCAGCCATTATTGTTTTTATTTTTGAGACAGGATCTTGCTATGTTACTTAGGGCCTCACTAAGTAGTTTAGGCTTACTTTGAACTTTTGATCCTCCTGTTTCAGCCTCTTTAAGTTGCTGGGATTACAGGCTTGCGCCACCGCATCCAGCAAGCTTCCATCTTTTCTTTTTTTAAAATAAACTTTTTAGTTGTAGAAGACACAATACCTTTATTTATTTTTATGTGGTGCTGAGGATTGAATCCAGTGCCTCACATGTGCAAGGCAAGTGCTCTACCACTGAGCTTCATTTTTTTGACTCACGTTCTTTTATTGAGTTTTAAACCAAATGAACATGTACTCATCAACTCTTAATAACAGTTAAAAGTAAATGTAATTTTTAAAAATGAATGCTAAACCAAGGGAGGGTGAGGTAGTTGGACTACAAATTGGAGGCTAGCCTCAATAATTCAGTGAGGCCTTAAGCATCTTAATAAGACTCTGCCTCAAAATAAAATAAAACCAAAAAGGTTCTGGGGCAGTGACTCAATGGTAAAATGCCTCTGGGTTCAATTCCCAGTTTAAAACAAAAACAAACAAACAAAAAAACCTGCCAGGCATGGTGGTACATACCTGCAATCTGCAATTCCAGCTCCTCAGAAGGCTAAGGCAGCAGGAGGATCTCAAATTGGAGGCCATGTGGGTAATTTAATGAGAGTCTGTTTAACACTAAATAATAAAAAGAACTGGAAACACAGCTCAGTGGTTGAAGACCCCTGGGTTCAATCCCCAGTGTTCAAAAAAGAAAAAAATCATTTTCCAACCATTTGCTTTTAGTATGTAGGAATACAACTGATTTTCTAAAAAATGGACTTTATATTTTAGGTTCACAACAAAATTGAGTATAAGATATACAGATTTCTCATATGCCCTCTGCCCCTACATACATAGCCTTCCTCATTATAAACATCCCTCACCAGAATCATACCTTTATTACAAACAATAGCTGAAATCAAACAGTACACAGACTTTTCAGCTTGGCTTCTTTCACTTAGTAACAAGACTGTTGCATCAAATATTAGGAGAAAATCAGTTTTGTAAGAATACAATCATTTTAAAATACTGAATGTTTCCCATGTTCTTACTACTCGTGTTACAACAAACAGTATTTTTTCTGCAGCTCTCTTTTGATTCTCTATACAAGTAATCATGTCATTTGTGAATGGAAATAGTTTCACTTCTTCCGTCCACATAATTATAACTTGAACTCACCTTTTTTACTTAATACATTGGTATTATCCAGATCATCATCAGACAATGCTTAGTACATGTAGTAAGAGCAGACTTCTTTACCTTCTTTTCAATCTTAGGAGGAAGCATCAATATTTCACCATGAAGTATGTTAAGTATAGATGCCTTTTAGAAGATTAAGAAAATTGTGTTCTACCATTTGACCCAGCTATCCCATTCCTTGGACTATAGCCAAAGGACTTAAAATCAGCATACTATAATAATGCAGCCACATCAATGTTCATAGCAGCTCAATTCACAACACCTAAACTGTGGAAGCAACCTAGAGGCCCTTCAACAGATTATGGATAAAGAAACTAAATTATACCATTTGCAGGTAAATGGATGAAGTTGGAGAATATCATGCTTAGTGAAGTAAGCCAATCCCAAAAAACCAAATGCTGAATATTCTCTCTGATAAGTGGATGCTGATCCATAATGGGGAGCAGGGAGGCATGGGAAAAATGGAAAAACTTTGAGCAAAGGGTAGGGAGGGTGCATGGGGGTAGGAAAGATAGTGGAATGTACCCTAGGTGCATGCAGGACTGCACATATGGTGTGATGCTACATCATGTAGAAGCACAGAAATGTAAAGTTGTGCTGCAATTGTGTACAATGAATCAAGACGCATTCTGCTATCATATATACCTAATTACAATGAATTATTTAAAAGAAAATTAAATAAATAAATAAATAAATTGTGGGGGCTGGGTGTGGCTCAGTGGTAGAGCACTCATCTAGCATATGCAAGGCCCTGGGTTCGATCCTCAGAACCACATGAAAATAAATAATAAAGGTATTGTGTCCAACTACTTCTTAAAAACAGAAAACTGTGTACTAATTTTCGTTTTTTTTTGTATTGTCTTTGTTTTTTTTTAAAGTTTTTAAAAAATATTTTTTAATTGTCCATGGACCTTTATGGTGCTGAGAATCAAACCCAGTGCCTCATACATGCTAGCCAAGTGCTCTGCTACTAAGCCACAACCCCAGTCCTAAATGCCATTATGATAGATTTTTTTTTTTTTTTTTTTTTTTTAAAACAGGGCTTCCTGTTTTTTGTTTTTTTTTTTTTTTCAGAGAGAGTGAGAGAGGAGAGAGAGAGAGAGAGAATTTTTAATATTTATTTTTTAGTTCTCGGCGGACACAACATCTTTGTTGGTATGTGGTGCTGAGGATCGAACCCGGGCCGCACGCATGCCAGGCGAGCGCGCTACCGCTTGAGCCACATCCCCAGCCCTATGATAGATTTTATTCTATACATGTTTTTGTGCCCTGATGTCTTTATCTGGATTCATGTCAGCTGTGTAGAAGCCTCATAAAACAAGCTAAGAAGTAAGTTCCTCCCTATTTTCTGAAAGTAAGACTGGTGTTATGTCTTTGTAAAACATACAACAGATTTCACCATGGAAACTATGTAGATATGGAATTTTAAAAATGTGAACAATTTTGGTAAGGAATTCACTTTAAGATACAGGCTGATGTTCTACTTCAGCATATCAATTTTCTGTATTTTAAAGGAATTTGCCTACTTTATCTAAATTGTATTGTACATTGGCATAAAATTATCCCTAACAATACCTTTTTAACCTCTTAATAGCTGTAGGACCTCCTGTGATATTATCTCATTTATTTCACAACTCACTGACCATTTGTGTTATCATTTTCTTTTCAATGAAGCCAGGGGTTATTAGCTTTCTTGATCTTTTTAAACTTGTTTCTTTACTGAGGAAAATTTTATTTTTTATTTTTTTAAACACTAGGGCTTGAACCCAGAGGTGCTTTACCACTGTGCCATATCCCCAGCTCTTTATTTTTTATTTTCAGACAGGGTCTCACTAAGTTGTGCAGGCTAGCCTTGACCTTGGAATCCTCCTGCCTCAGCCTCCTGAGATGCTGGGATTACAGGCGTGTGTGGCTCATTTGTTGAGTGCCTCTGAGTTCAATCCCTAGTATCTATCTCCTCTGCAAAAAGAGACAGTCCAGGCTCATGCTTTACTTCCATAGCCTCCAGGAGCTTGTTTTTATTTATTTATTTATTTTTTGTGGTATTGGGGGTTGAATGCAGGGGAGCATTATCACTGAGTTACATCCCTAGCCCTTGTATTTTTTAAAAATTTTAGAAGTGGGGGCTGGGGATGTGGCTCCATGGTAACGTGCTCGCCTGGTATGCGTGGGGCACTGGATTCGATCCTCAGCACCACATAAAAATTAAAAAATGAAGATGTTGTGTCCACCGAAAACTGAAAAATAGATATTAAAATTTTTTTTCTCTTAAAAAAAATTAAAATTTTGAGAAGGGGTCTTACATTAGGTTACAAAGGCTGGCCTCAAACTTGTGATACTTGTGCCTTAGCATCCCGAGTAGCTCAGATCACAGGCATGCACCACAATTCCTACCCTTTGTTTTAATAGTTGATGGTATTTAGAAGTCAAGGTTTGACTTCTGTATTTTAAAGGAATTTGCTAGGTGTGCTATTGGTGTATCATAGCTGCCAAGTACTCTCAGTGAACAAAACAGTTAAGTGGTTTATAAAAATCCTTTTCTTGGTTTTTGAAGCTTTACATGGTAAGGAATGGCACTTCTAGAATTCAGACTTTAAATACAAAGCTCAGTTTCAGCTCTGCCTTACTCGGACCTAAAGTGTTTATTGTGCAGTCCCAACTCCCAACCTAAAAAGCCTACATAAGTTCTGATACTAATCACTAATGTAAGTCAATTAGTTATACGTTTTCACAGAGCTTTGGTTTTGTTTCCCATTTATAATAAGAAGGTGGAATAAGAGGGTGATATCCTGTTATCAAGCTTAATTAAGCACTTCAGGTACCCAAAAAAACATTTTAAAGAAGGATTGATATATTTCTACACTGATTACTCTTCCCTATTGATTTGGAAGGATTTTGCTCCTTTCTAATTGTGCCCTCAAAAGTTTATCATCATGTCCTAATCCTTTTATGTTTTCTGATACCATAAAGAACATTTTCATTTTTGAAAACAGGATATATCTTTAATTGATAGTCAGTTACAATGTTTACAATAATGGCAGAATTTTATTTTTCTTTTTGGGGAACTAGGGATTGAACCAAAGGTTTTGTGTATGCTATACAAGTGCTCTTAAGAACTGAGCAGCCCTTTTTGCATTTTTTTTTCTTTCGTGTGATGCTGGAGATTGAACTCTGGGCCTTACACACTAGGCAAGCGGTTTACCACTTAGTTATATCCCCAACCATCCATCAGTCCTTTCACATTTTGAGTCAGGGTTTTTCAAGTTGTCAGGATAGCCTCAAACTTGTTATCCTCCAGTCTCAGCTTCCAGAATAAAATTAAAGCATGTGCCACTGTGCCTGGCAATTAAAATATTTGTGGTACTGGAAATCAAACTCAGGGCCTTGCACATGTTGTGAAAGCACCCTACAACTGAGCTACATCTCCAGCCTCCTCTCATTCTTAACAGTAAAGCAAATGATAATGCACCTTACAACTGATGGCATCATATATACGTGTGTGTGTGTGTGTGTGTGTGTGTATATATATATATTTTAGTACTGGGGATTAAAACCACAGGCCCTTAATCACTGAGCTTCATCCCCAGCCCTTTTAAATTTTGAGACAAGATTTTTCACTGGGTTACTGAGGGCCTTACTGTTGCTGAGGTTGGCCTTGAACTTCAATACTCCTGCCTCAACCTCCCAAGTTACTGGGATTATAGGTGTGCACCAACACAACCAGCTGGCATCTTAAGTACTATACAAAGTTTTGATTTTGTTTGCAGAATTTAACTAAATTATAGGTTCATAAAATTCCTTATGGAAAATTACTGAAGCAAGCAGGGTGTGCTTGCTGTAATCCCAGTGACTAGGGAGGCTGAGGCAGGAAAACCACGGTTTTAAAGTCAGCCTCAGCAACAGTGAGGCGCTAAGCAACTCAATGAGACCTGGTCTCTAAACAGGCCTGGGGATGTCGCTCAGCAGTTGAATGCCCCTGAATTCAATCCCTAGTACAAAAAACAAAACAAAACAAAACAAAAAACCCCAAAACCAAAATCACTGACGCCAGCTGGCATAGTGGCACATGCCTGTAATCCCATCGATTCAGGAGGCCAAGGTAAAAGGATCACAGGTTGGTAGGAGGCCAGCGTCAGCCACTTAGCAGACCTTCCTCAAAAAAAAAAAAAAAAAAAAAAAAACAAAAAACCCACAAATGGGGTTGGGGATGTTGCTTGGTGGTACTGCACCCCTGGGTTCAATCCCCAGTACCACGATAGACAGACAGACAGATAGACAGATAAATGTATGTTGACGCTAAAAGTATTTTGAATTTAGAAGTTTTTTCAGAGTTTATAAAAATAATTTAGCGCATATACAATTTAACTTGTCCACAGAGGATTGGAGCAGGATACCATAATCAAATATGGCAATAGGTCTAGAGCAAAACACTTAACTATTCATATTATACTAAATAAAGAAAACAAAAGCACTTTTTATTTCTGAATTCCTACAATGGATAAAAGGTCAGGTCATTTTTGCCATCATGTCAGTTAAGAAAACAACTTTTAATTTTTTAATAGGTCTGTATTTTTATATTTGCGGGATGGTTAATGAGGGATGGTGAATCTACATTTCAGTTTTTAAGAAATGAGATCAAGTGGCTTTTCTTACTTATATAAGGTATTTGGTTATAAAAAATCAAGAGGCAGTAGTAGGCATTGTGCTTAAGTACAAAAGTTCATGTCATCTTCACAATTCAGGCTGGAAATATTTTTAATGGATACATCAAAATAGTGAGTTCTAGAGTTGATAACTTGTTCAATATCATCCAGTTAGCATGTGAGGCACTGGGTTCAATTCTCAGTACGGCATATAAATACATAAAGTAAAGGTCCTTCGACAACTAAAAATACATTTTAAAAAATATTCAAGCTACTTTTTCTTTTATAAAGAATTTGAAGTCTTTGGATCTTATTGGCAATTAATAGAAGTGGTATTTGAATCAACACTTCATTGATTCCAGGGGCCAAATGACCATTTCTTTGAATTTTTTTGCTCCCATATTCCTCCCTTAAAATTTGAAAAACCATTTCTCTTATGTATTTGTACATATAATATAGTTTAAAGAAGTACAGATAATTTAACTTCTGGATATATCATTTTAATGAATATCAAAGATGTAATACTAAAAACGAAAACAACAAAAAACCTTAACATTTAGAAATTTAAGTAATTTTTATTCTTGAAGATTAATTTCATTTATTCCACAGAATTTTACCCTAATGTTAATATTTTTGGGCTTGAAATTCTTGTATTGAATAACCTATTCTCCCACTCCATAAAAAAAGCATTTAACATTTAAAATTACCTGTGACCAACCACAAGAAGCAAAGCATTAAAATTTTTCTTTTCTTTCTTTCCTTTTTTTGGGGGGAGGGTGGGGCAGGGTATCAAGGATTGAATCCAGAAGGGCTTAACTAAATCCAAAAGGGCTCAACTGAGCCACATCCCTAATCCTTTTTGATTGTTTATTTTGAGACAGGACCTCACTAAGTTCTGAGGCTGGGTTTTGAATTTGCAATCCTCCTGCCTCAGCTTCATGGAGTTGCTGGGATTACAGATGTGTACCACTGTGCCAGCTATTAAATTTTTCTTTTTATATTGAGATATGACTTCAATTTTGATGAATATATTCATGATAAAAATAACACAAATACACATTCTTAAGATAACAGCTTTATTGAGACATTCAAGTGTTTCTTTCCTTCTTTGTTATTTTTTCCACTCACTCTTATAAACTACATTATTCAATGGATTTTCGAATACACAGTTGTTATGTATAACTATCACCACTGGAATGGATAATTTTATATGACAACCTGTCTAGATCATGGTACCTGGTGTATTTGTTCAAATATTATTTTATTTCTATGAATGTATTTTTTAGATGCTATTAACATTGAAATCATAGATTTTTGAGTAAAGCAGATGACACTACATAATGTGTTGAATTTTTCCAATCACTTGAAGATCTTAGTAGAAAAAAGGGCGACTTCCCCAAGAGGGAATTTTGCTGGCAGGCTGACATAGGGCTTAAGATGCAACATCATCTTCTGTGTCAGTCTACTCTACAGATTTTGGGTTTGCAGCCACCACAATCACATGAGCCAACTCCTTAATATAAGTCTCTGTTCTCTCTCTACATTATATTCTTTTTACTTGCAGAAACCTGATTAACACAACCATCAATATAATTTCAAAACGTCTTCATCATCCCCAAGACAGACCCTGCATCCATTAGGCTGTCATGTTTTGTTCTCCCCTCTCTCAGTCACTTACTATTATTATTCTACTTTTCATTTTTATGTATTTTCTGTTCCGGTCGTTTCATATACATGCTATCATAAGAATTTAAAGTTTTTATGACTGTCTTCTTTAAAACAGTATCATTTTTAATTTTTGGGGGGTATTAGAGACTGAGTTCAGGACTGCTTAAAGCAAGTGCTCTATCACTGAGATTACACCAAGTCGTCTCACACACATGTTTTGAAGGTTCATCCATTTTGTGGTATATTTCAGTGCTTCACTCCTTGTTAATGTCAATTAATATTTCATTGTGTGGATGTACAACAGTTGGTTTATTCATTCATTCATCCACCACTGGACACATGGGGTTCTTCCACCTTTTGCCCTATTGAGAATACTGCTGCAAAACTATTTGTGTTTAAGTTTTATGTGGCCATATGTAATTTTCTTGGTTATATACCTAGTAGTAGAATTATTGAGTCATATTGCAATTCTCTGTTTAACTTTTTTTTTTTTTAAAGAGAGAGTGAGAGAGGAGAGAGGAGAGAGAGAGAGAGAGAGAGAGAGAGAGAGAGAGAGAGAGAGAGAGAGAGAGAGAGAGAGAGAATTTTTTTTAATATTTATTTTTTAGTTCTCGGCGGACACAACATCTTTGTTGGTATGTGGTGCTGAGGATCGAACCCGGGCCGCACGCATGACAGGCGAGCGCGCTACCGCTTGAGCCAAATCCCCAGCCCTGTTTAACTTTTTCTTTTCTTTTCAAGCAGGTCTTGCTATGTTGCATAGGCTTGTCGTGAACCTGACTACAGGCATGTGCCACCAAGCTGAGCTTATGTTTAACTTTTTGAAGACCTGCCAAAATGTTTACCAAACAACTTTATGTTCTTACCAGTAATGTATGAGGGTTCTAATTTCTACATAACCTTGTCAATTCTATTTCTTGCCCATCTTTTAATTAAAACCATTATAATGGATGTGAAGTAGTATCTCATTATGGTTTGATTTGTATTTCCATAATAACTGAATATTTTTTCATTTGCTTATTGGCAATTTGTATTGGTTTCTGAGAAATGTCAAATTTACCCATTTAAAAATTGTTTTTAAGAAATACTGAGGGGCTGGGATTGTGGCTCAGTGGTAGAGCGCTCGCCTAGCGCGGGCAGGACCCTGGTTCGATTCTCAGCACCACATAAAAATAAAGGCATTGTGTTGTGTCCATCTACAAAAAAGATATTCTCTCTCTCTCTCTCTTAAAAAAAAAAAAAAGAAAGAAAAGAAAAGAAATACTGAGATAATTGGACACCGTGGTGCATGCCTTAATATCAGAGACTTGGGAGGCTAAGGTAGGAGGATCAAATATTGAAAGCCAGCCTCAGCAAGTCAGCAGGGCCCTAAGCAACTTAATGAGACCTTGTATCAAAATAAAAAGTAAAAATGGCTAGGAATATGGCTCAGTAGTTACATGGTCCTGGGTTCAATACCTAATATAAAAAATAAAAAGGGAAAAAACTGAGTTATTTATATATATGGATATATAATTTATAAATCCCTTACTTGAAACACTAGTTCTCTTTATTGTGATTTTGCTTTCCCACGTTTTAGTTATCTGCAGTCAAACCCAGAACAAAAATATATTACGTGGAAAATTCCAGAAATAAACATTTCAGAGATTTTAAACTGGGCACCATTCTGAGTAACATGATGAATACTCAAGCTGTCCAGGCACTGATGAACCACTCTGAGTTAATTTTTGTATATGGTATGAAGTACGGGGTCCAACTTCATTCTTTTGTATGTATGTATACACTAGTTAATAAAAAACAATTTGCTGAAAAGATTATTCTTTCCTCAATTAATTGCTTTAGTACTCAGGTCAAAAACTAACTGATCATAAATTTAAGGGTACAACAAACATTTTGATAAGCATATATCTTAAAATGTAGAATTCTGAAATGCATTTTTTCATGGGGAAAAAGAAACAGTAAATTTTCTTTCTGTTTGTGATGCAAGGGAAAGAAACTATGGCCTTGTGCATGCTAGGTAAATGCTCTACCATTGAGCAATATATTCTTAGCCTATATAAATACTTAAAAATAAATACTACTTTACATTTATTGAATGTGAGTCCTTTAATGGTAACATGCATCATTATTTTATTTATATAACTATTTAACTCACATTAACATATGGCAAACATAGAGATAAAGTAGGTATTTCTGGCTCCTTAAGTTATGCTCTTTGTTTACATGATACTCTAAGTGTGCTCTCAAAGCAACTGACCTTATTGTCGACATTGTCCTCACATAAAATTTTCTTTGAGGGCTGAGGTTGTGGCTTGGCAGTAGAGTGTTCACCTAGTATGTGTGAGGCACTGGGTTCGATCCTCAGCACCACATATAAATGAATGAAATAAAGGTATTATGTCCTCTTACAACTAAAAAATAAGTTAATTTTTTTTTCTTTGAGCAAAAAAATAGGACTGTCCAGAAAAAACTCCTATCCTGCAACAGCCTGATTTTGAGCACTGTTTGATCACAGTTAAAAAGAAATCTATCCCACACAGGATAGATTGTTCAACTACTGAGCCATACCCCCAGCCCTTTTTGTATTTTAGAGACAGGGTCTCACTGATTTGCTTAGTGACTCATTAAATTGTTGAGTTTGGATTTGAACTCTCGATCCTTCTGCCTCAGCCTCCAGAGATGCTGGGAAAACAAGTGTGCACCACTGTACCTGGCTGGGATACAACACTATTTATTCCACAGATAAGATAGAAATAATCGCCTATCTGTTATTTTCCTATCTCTCCTGGAATTAACTGAACCCTTCATCTCCTAAGATAGTTAGAATATCATTCCAAGATCTAGACTAGCAAATTTTCCACCCAGGACAAAACTAGTAAAACCAAAATGATCACATTTTTCTTTAAATGGGACTTTAAAACAGTTCTTTTTTCCCTCTGGGCTAATTATACTCAGCAGGTTCCAGGAAAGAGCTAAATCTGCTTAGAGTTTGCTTCTACAGCTATTATCTTACAAGTAAAAAAAAGAAAAAGCTCTTTCAAAGAATTTTGACTAAACCCAGAGAATATGGAATTTATTCTCATCTCTGTCAAGGAAGCACATACTATGGAGCTGAGAATTAAACCTGCAATTTTATTTGCAGTTAAAGTTGTCTGCAAGTCACCCAATGTAGAATAATTAAACTAATTTTTATTGTGAGACTTGTTTATATCTGCTGATTTAATACAATGCTGGTGTGGGACTCTTTGGAGAGAAAAAGAAGATGAGTTAATTATAACACAGAGAAGAGCCCCATGGTCAATAAGGTCAAGAAAGTATTAGTTGAAGAGAATACTACATGGCATAAAATCAACATCTACTATGCAAGTAAGTTGCTTCTGGCTCCAATTTTGTATTTAATAAACCCCTTTAAAAGCAATTTTCTTTGCCAAAAAGGAAAAAAATGAGGAAAAAACTTTCATCTATATTCAATAAAATATCCTAATTTTTCTTCCTTTTCTTTTATTAGTACAATAAATATTTGGTAAAATTCTATTATGTACCAGGCATTGGGAAATCAAAGTAGAAATAAGAAAGACAATGATCCTGAACTCCTGGAGTTTATAATCACATGAAGATAACAAGAGTGTCAACAAATATTATAGACTACAGAAAGAAATGAATTGAGTGCTCTGATCTAGAATAAAGGGAGGGACATTCTATTGGGGAGACAATCAAAAAAATCACTTTAAGGTAAATTATACTTAAGCTGATAATGGCATTAATCTCATTTTTAAAAGATGAGAAGAACTCAACCATGGAAGGAGTTTGAAGAGCTTTTCAGGCAATAGGAATAGTCTTTTTTTTTTTTTTTTTACTAGGGATTGAAATCAGGGGTGCTTAACCACTGAACCATGTCATCAGGCCTTTTTGTTTTTTTTTATTTCAAGACAGTATCTTGCTAAATTCCTGAGGACCTCACTAAACTGCTGAGGCTGGCTTTGAACTTACAATTCTCCTGCCTCAGCTTCCCAAGATACTTGGGATTATAGGTGTGTGCTAATTCATCCACCAGGCAATGGGAATAGAAAGCATAATGATCCTCTAATATGTTCTAAGTACTGAAAGAAGACCAGAGTGACATAATATAGTAAGTAAGGCAGAGATGGGAATAGTTAGATGGAGAAAGATGGGAGTCGGGGGAAAAGTCACTCTTAAAAGCCATTGTAAAGGAGTCTGTATTTTCCCTGAAGGTAAGCCACTTAAAGACTTTAAGCAGGTTCTTGGTTAAGTTAGAAAATCATTTCTCTTTTTACTAAGTGGGGAGTGGATTGAAGAGAAGTAGAAATAGAAGTTGACAGTTCGTTGGAAGGTGCTAAGGTTTGTCCCCATCAAAACCCAAAATGAAATGCTGTTGTTATGAAGTGATAAGACCTTTAAAACAAAATTGGGGCTGTATTCTCATGGATAGATTAATGTCTTTTTTTGAGAGATTGAATGAGGTTTCAAGGGAGAGAGATTAGTCTCATGGGACTGAATTAGTTACCACAACATCAGATTGTTCAAAAGCAAGGCTACACCTAGTGTTTTAATTGCTTTTGTACATTCTTCTGCTGTGATATCAAGTGTTGGGAGGTCCTTAATAGGAGCTAAGTAGATGACAGCATTATGCTTTTGGTCCTCTAGTACTGTGAACTAATAAAACTTTTAACTCCCTCAGGTTCAGGTATTCTGTTACAATAAAATGGACTAAGATAGAAGGCTATGTTAGCAAACCAAAAAAAAAAAAAAAAAAGATAAAAATGGCAAAGTTGAGGGATGGCAATGGACTTCGTGCAGAAATAGGAGATATTTCAAGGAAGGCAATAACAGAATTTTGAGTCAGACTGGATGAGGGGGTTGAAGAATGAGAGAAATTAAGCATGAATTATAGATAATTTTAACTTACTAAGCAAAATCTTGATGTTTTCCCTTTTTTGGTACCAGGAAGTGAACCTAGAGATGCTTTATCACTGAGTCACATTGCCCCCTTTTTATAATTTTGAGACAGGGTCTCACTCACTAAGTTGTTTATGGCCTCAAAATTGTAATCTTCTTGCCTCAGCCTCCTGAGTTATTGGGATTAGAGGTGTGTATCATTATGCCTAGCTTGAAGCTTTTTCAAAAAACAAAAAGATAAATCCTGCTTCATTTTCAAGCTGACTGATTATGAGAAAAAGCAATAGCCCCTTTTTGGTACTAGGGATTGAATCCAGGTGTGCCCAATTACTGAGCCATAACCCAGCCCTTTTTATCTTTAATTTTTTTTTTTTCGATATAGTTTCACTAAATTGCTTAGGCTGGTTTTGAACTTGCTCCTGAGTTGCTAGGATTACAGGTGTGTACAAACATGACTATATAAAATTTATGCCATTTTGACTCCTGACTATCAATTAATGTGCAGAATTCTTTATAGTAAGAATAGATGAAATGGTAAAAAGTCTGAATCCATCAGAGATAAAGAAATAAAAACAAAGAAGACAAAGACACTTCTCTCAAATCCAAGAAATACCTTTTTGTCTCAGCAACATATTATGTGGACTTTACTACTCACCAACATGAATGGGGGCTGGGAATAATCCATATTCATGTTCTCCTGGAGTATACTCCAGCTTCTCTTTCTTTAACTGGATCAGTCGGCTCTTTGGGCTGTGATCAGAAAAGAACATAAAACAGAAAGAGGCAATGAAATTTATTCCTATAGTCAAATATAAACAATATATCACTTACCAAGGGTATTTGTTCTAACAATGGCTTGGATCTTAAATGTACTGTTTGGGGAAAGGGTACTAAGTACTTTCGTATATTTTGTGTGTGTGTGGGGTTTAAACAAGGGGTGCTTCACAATGAGCCCCTTACATCACCATCCCTTTTTAGTTTTTATTTTGAGACAGGGTCTGGCTAAAGTTGCTTAGGGCCTTGCTAAGCTGCTGAGGCTGGCCTGGAACTTGTGATCCTTATGTAAGTCTCTGGGATTACAGGCATGCGCCACCATGAACAGCACTTTCATACACTTTTACAAAGCTTTATTTCTAGAAATACTGTTAAGAAAGAGGCTATTTAGTGTTCTCCAACAGTGTTTCAGAAGGAACCCAAACTTCAGATCTAATTATATGAATTACTATATTTGGTAATTTATAGTCTTATATGTATTATCATTTATTTCAATACTATGAAACAATCAGAAGGCAGCTCAGGAGGCTGAGTCAGGAGGATCACGAGTTCAAAGCCAGCCTTAGCAAAAAGCAAGGTGCTAAGCAACTCAGAGAGACCCTGTCTCTAAATAAGATACAAAATAGGACTGGGGATGTGGCTCAGTGTTTGAGTTCAATCTCTGGCATCCTCCCCCACCCCCCACCCCCGACCAAAAAAGGTAATGTTGGTGCTACTTTAAGAGCATTAGAAATAGGTGCTCTATGAGTTTAAGTAATCTGCCTCTACTTTTAGCACCTGGTAAGGAAATCTGAGATTAAAATTGCAGTTTCTTGCTCAACTCTGGCTTCTTTCTTCTACTCATCCTACTAATTTGTTTCTGAATATTTAGTATAAAACCAAATCTCAAAAGATATTCCATAAATATACAAAAGCAAGAGAGAAAGAAGAAAATGAGAAAAATAAAAAGGGAGTATTATTTGGGGATAGAATTCAGCAGTAGTACACTTGCCTAGCATGCACAAGAACCTGGGGTCAGTCTTTAGCACTGACAAAAAAATAAAATAAGAGGAAGAAAGAGAACTCATATATGACTTAATCTATTAAGGCTTTAATTTTGGTGATACAAGGAATTGAGCTCAGGCACTGGTGAAAGTGCTCTTCCACAGTCACATTCCCAGCCCCTTTAAAACTTTGTTTTGAGAGAAATTTCTTGCTAAATTGCCCAGGGTGGCTTTGAACTTTTGATCCTTCTGTCCCAAGTAACTAGGATGACAGATGGTCACGACCACATCTGTTACTAGTGTAATTCTACAATGGCTTCAGTCAAAGCAAACATGTTATTTTTCTTTTGCTAAATTATATACTGCCTTTATAAGCTTTCTCTTGGTAGCACTAGGAATTAAGCCCATAGCTTCTCACATGCTGGAGAAGCTGTCTGCCACTGAGCTACATCCCTAGTGATACCATACTGCCTTTTGATAAACAAGTCTAGACCATTTTTATCTTGTAATAAATATGTATACTAATATATATTTTGCAGATGAGAAAACTAAGCTCCAAAGGGTTAGTTATTTGTATACCCTGAAGTTTTAAATTTTTAATCCTAGTTCTATTATTTCAACAATTACTTAGCACTCACTCACTCAAGTCCTGTTCTGAGTGATGAGAGACAGTGGCAAAATATTTTTTCCCCTCTTTTTGGTACTGGGGGTTGAATCAAGAGGCACATTACCACTGAGCTACATCACCAGTATTTCTTTTTTGTATTATTCTGAGCCAGAGTCTTGCTAGGATGCTGAGAGTCCCACTAAATTGTTGATGGTCTCAAACTTGTGATCCTCCTGCCTCTGCCTCCCAAATAGCTGGGATTACAGGTGTGTGCCACCCTATCTAGCTTCATTTAAAAAAATAGTTTAGAATGTGTGGTTTCTGTGGATGACAGATTAAGATAAAAAACATAGCTGCCTTTTTAAATTTGTTGGTTTATACTGGAGACACTGCACTGAACACTCTATGCAATTTCTGGGTAGAATTTTGTGTACCACTACTAATTCAAATTAGGAGAAAACAGTTGGAATGAGTAGCCATTTTAGACACGCTATAAATGATAGTAAGCCAGAAGTTTCTGTAATGATGTTTCCTTCTGACTTGTGGCTGGAGTTGTAAAAAATGAGACTACTTGCTCTATGCACATATGGATAAATTTAAAAAACCTTTTGCTTTTCTTATCAAAAGGAGAGAATTTCCTGGGTCTGGTAGTGCATGCCACAGACTCAGGAGGCTGAGGCAGGAGGACTGTAGATTCCACACCAGCCTCAGCCAAAAGAGTGAGACCCAGTCTCAAAATAAATAAATAAATAAATAAATAAGAAGAAGAAAAAAATTAGTTTTTTTGATATTTTTTGGGTAATGTAACCCATTCAGTATTTATGTCCAACTTTCTTTTTCTTTGGGAGAAATTTTGAGTTAAGCCCCTCTCTCTCTCTCTCTTTTTTTTTTGTGCCATGCTGGTTAGAACCCAGGGTCTCATGAATGCTAGGAAAGTGTTTATAGGCAAGTGCTTAACCAATGAGCCATATCCACAGCCATTGTCTTAATAACTTACCCTTTAGATGTAATATCAGGATGTCTAATCTAAAAGGGCTAACCTACCAAAAGAGGGGAAAGGCACATGCATACTGAAGAAAAAAAAAAAATGAGCTTGGCAGGTTGGTACACGCCTGTAATCCCAATGGCTCGGTAGGCTGAGGCAGGAGTTCAAAGCCAGTATCAGTAACAGCGAAGTGCTAAGAAACTTGGTGAGACCCTGTCTTTTTTTTTTTAATGTTTATTTTTTAGTTTTAGGTGGACACAATGTCTTTTATTTTTTTATTTTTATGTGGTTTTGAGGATTGAACCCAGCACCCTGCGCATGCCAGGTGAGCGTGCTACCGCTTGAGCCACATCCTCAGCCTGGCGAGACCCTGTCTTTAAAAAAAAAAAAAAAATTCAAAATAGGACTGGAGATGTGGCTCAGTGGTCCAGTGTCCATGAGTTCAAGCCTGGTACTCCAAGGAAAAGAAAAGGCAGGGTGTCTAATAACTGTTGTTACAATATAATAGACAGTACTTTTATATAAGTACTGTCTATTACCATTTCTTGGCTTTAGGTAATTATCCCTTATGTTCGAATCTCAATATCTCTAATAAAAGGCCCCAATTAAGATATATTCTATATTTGAACTTTGGAATTTTCCAGATAGCTGCTGAAGAACACTAAGCCCTACTCCCAATCCTTATAAAAGAAGGGGTTTCTTTTGAACACACTAGATTTTAAAATGAACATATCACCATTCTATGAGCTGTCCTGTTTAGCAAACTTACAATATCAGAGGTTGCAAATCAAAAGTAAGTTCGAGCCAAATACAGTGACTTGTGAGGCTGAGACAGAAAGATCCTGAGTTCCAGGCCAGCCCTAGAAACTTAGAGAGACCTTGTCTCAAAATAAAAAATAAAAAGAACTGGGGGATGTGGCTCAGTGGTAAAACCCATGGGTTCAATTTCTAGTATCCTTCCCCCACCAAAAAAAAGGAGTTACATTCAAGTTCTATAGGTTAAATATATATATTAAATAAAATATAATAAATATTTATAAATCATATTATATAAAATTAAATATAAATTGTTTAATATGAATACGTTTTAACTTTTTAAAAAATTTCTTCTTTTTTTTAATATCTGTATTTTATTTATTTATTTTTATGTGGTACTGAGGATTGAACCCAGGGCCTCACACATGCTAGGCAAGTGCTCTACCACTGAGCCATGATCCCAGCCCCACATTTTAATTTTTTAAAGATGGAGAAAAGCATACAAGTGTTCTTCAACTGGACTGGCATGGAAACTATAAAAACTTATTAATGCCTTCATTTTTCATGTTGTATAAGGGGAAATAATATCCATAAAATCTTTCACAACAACTACCCTACTAGCTGTCTATAGTTTATTAGAGTCCACAATTTAGTAGGAGCAAATAATGATATTTCTTGAAAAATCAGGAACAGGAAAATATTTTTTGGAGGTGAAAGTTGAACCCAGGGGCACTTAACCACTGGGCTATAGCCTCAGCCCTTTTTTATACTGCTGGGGGAGGCTTTGTACTGGTGATCCTCCTGCCTCAGCCTCTGAAGCCACTGGGATTACAGGCATATGCCACCATGCCTGCTTAAGGAATCTTTGAGAAAGGATTTACCTATGACCTCCCTGTAAAACTTGACAGAGGTTAAGTTGGGAAGTTTTTAGTTTTTTTTTTTTCCCTACCAGGGACTGAACTCAGGGGCACTTAACTATTGAACCACATGCTCAGCCCTTTTTGAATGTTTTTTAAAAATTTGTTTAATTAGTTATACATGACAGTAGAAGGCATTAGTGTATTTTGACATATCACAAATAGATGCGATATAATTTATCAATTTTCTGAATATACATGTTGTGGAATTACATTGGTCATGTAGTCACATTGTATACATAAAGTAATAATGTCTGTTTCTTTCTACTATCCTTCCTATACCCACATCTACCCGCCACTGGCTTCACTTCCCTCTACCTAATCTAAGTTAACTCTATTATGCTCCAGTGCCTGCACCCCTTATTGTGAATTAATATCCGCATATCAGAGAAAACATTTGGCCTTTGGTCGTTTTGGGGGGATTGGCTTATTTTGCTTAGCATGATTTTCTCCAACTCCATCCATTTACTGGCAAATGCCATAATTTAATTTTCCTTTAAAGCTGAGTAATATTCCATTGAAAAAAAATATATATCACATTTTCTTTATCCATTCATCTACTGACATTACTATAACATGCCGATTTTAAGTCCTTTGAGTGCAAGCCAAGGAGAGGGATAGCTGGGACAAATGGTGGTTCCATTCCCAGTTTTCTGAGGAATCATCACACTTCTTTCCAGATTGGTTGTACCAATTTGCAGTCCCACCAATAATGTATGAGTGTACCTTTTCCCCCACATCCCTGCCAACATTTATTGTTGCCTGTATTCTTGATGATTGTCATTTTGACTGGAGATGAAATATTAGTGTAGTTTTGATTTGCATTTCTCCAATTGCCAGAGATGTGTAACATTTTTTCATATATTTGTTGATCGATTATATTTCTTCTTCTATGAAGGGTCTGTTCAGTTCCTTAGCCTGTTTATTGATTGGGTTATTTGTTTTTTTGGTGTTTTTTTAGTTCTTTATATATCCTAGAAATTAAGGCTTTATCAAAGGTGCATGTGATAAGATTTTCTCCCAATATATATAGCCTCTCTTCTTATATTATTGTTTCCTTTGCAGAGAAGCTTTTTAATTTGAATCCATCCCATTTATTGATCCTTGATTTTGCTTCTTGTGCTTTAGGAGACTTGTTAAGGAAGTCAAATCCTAGGCTGACATGGGGAAGGATTTGGGCCTACTTTTTCTTTTATTAGGTGCAGGGTCTCTGGTCTAGTGCCTAAGTCCTTGATCTACTTTGAGTTGATTTTTGTGCAGGGTAGAGATAGAGGTTTAATTTGATTTTGCTACATATGAATTTCCAGTTTTGCCAGCACCATTTGTTGAATAGGCTATCTATTCTCCAGTGAATGTTTCTGGCACCTTTGTCTAGTATGACATAACCGTATTCCTGTGGGCTTGTCTCTGTGTCCTCTACACAAGTCTATTTTGGTGCTAATATAATGCCATTTTTGTTACTGTAGCTCTGTAGCATAGTTTAAGGTCTGGTATTGCAATGCTTCCTGCTTCACTTTTCTTGTTAAAGATTGCTTTGGCTATTCTGGGTCTCTCAGTTTTCCAAATAAATTTCAGAAGTACTTTGTCTATCTCTATGAAGAATGTCATTGGAATTTTTAATAGGATTTGCATTAAATCTGTATAATGCTTTTGGTAGTATGGCCATTTTGATAATATTACTTCTGCCTATCCAGGTGCATGGGAGATCTTTCCATCTTCTGAGGTTTTCTTCAATTTCTTTCTTTAGCGTTCTGTAATTTTTATTGTAGAGGTCTTTCACCTCTTTTGTAAGATTGATTTCCAGGTATTTTATTTCATTTGAGGCTATTGTGAATGGAGTCGTTTTTCTAATTTCTCTTTCAGTGGAATCATCACTGATATATAGGAATGTGTTTGATTTATGGGTGTTGATTTTATATCCTGCTACTTTGCTGAATTCATTTATTAGTTCTAGAAGTTTTCTGGTGGAATTTTTTGGATCTTCTAGATATAGAATCATGTAATCAGCAAATAGTGATAGTTTGAGTTCTTCTTTACCTTTTGAATTTCTTTAATTTCTTTCTTCTAATTGCTCTGGCTAGAGTTGCAAGGATGAAGTTGAATAGAAGTGGTGAAACAGGAAATCCTTGCCTTGTTCCAGTTTTTAGAGGGAATGCTTTCAATTTTTCTCTAAACTTTTCTTTTTCTTTTACAATTTTGAAACAGGGTCTTACTAAGTTTCTTAGGGCCTTGCTAAGTTGCTGAGACTGATCTTGAACTAGTTATGCTACTGCCTCAGCCTCACGAGTCACTGGAATTATAGGCATGTACCACCATACCTGGCATGGTTCTTAATTATAATAGGTAAGCTCATAAGGGTAATACAATATTTTTAACACAAAAAAGTACATTTTAGCCTTTTATAAAGTTAACCAAACTAAAGTTGATTCTAAAACCTTAGAAGCACATTTCTCTAGTTTTAGCAACAGATCTTTGTATATCAATATTAAACATAATACACATAAATGGCTAATTAAATACTAAATTAGTGATTGTGAATCAAAGAAGATTAAAGAAAATAATGTGGTAAAATCTCCAAGACATAAACAAACACGAAGGTGGGCTATAAAAGTGAAAGTGATACTTTATATGATAGCCACACTGGAAAAGTATTGATTCTCTAAGAATATTATTCCTAATTTTTGCAATGCTGATGTCTAAAGAAATATGATCTTTGTGAATACAAAAATTTTGTGTGAAAATTACATTTATTGCCACAGAGAATAGACAAACATAAATTTAGTATTCTTGTGTTCATTGAAATACCTATTATATTTTTCATATGAAAAGTCCTTTTGAGTCTGTGTGTGTGGGTGGGTACTGGGGATCAAGCCAAGAGGCCCTATACAACTGAGTTCCATCCGGGGCCCTTTTAATTTCTGTACTAGGGATTAAACCCAGGGGCACTTTACCACTCAGCTACAACCCCATCCTTTTTTTTTTTTTTTTTAAAGAGAGAGTGAGAGAGAATTTTAACATTTACTTATTTTTTCTTAGTTCTCAGCGGACACAACATCTTCGTTTGTATGTGGTGCTGAGGATCGAACCCGGGCCGCACGCACACCAAGCGAGCGCGCTACCACTTGAGCCACATCCCCAGCCCCCCATCCTTTTTAATTTAGTTTTTAATTTTGAGGTAGGATGTCTAAATAGCTGATGACATAGTTAAATTGCAGAGGCTGGCCTTAAACTTTCGATCCTCTTGCTTCAGCCTCCCGAGCTGCTGGGATTAGAGGCAAGCACTATTGTGCCTGATTTTTCATTCTGATATAGGGACTCAGTAGAAAGCAACACAAACAAACAAAAAAGGGAAGAAAATATTTTGGTGACATTCCTACCCAAAATGCAGCACTTATTCATGAAGATATCATACAAACAATAAATTTAAGGAACCCCCATAAAACAATTGCACTGTATGTACTCTTTAAAAAATGTCAATATATAGGGGCTGGGTAGTGGCTCAATGGTAGAGTGCATGCCTAGCATGTGTGAAGCAATGGGTTGGATTCTCAGAAATACATATAAATAAATAAATAAGGCAGGAGGACTTCAAGTTTGAGGTCAGCCTCAGCAACTTAGTGGAGACTCTGCCTCAAAATAAAATACAAAAAAAGGCTGGGAGTGTTCCTCAGTGGTTAAGTGCCCTTGGGTTTAATACCTGGTACTGTACTAAACCAAACCAAAAAATCCTAAAATAATAGCACACAAATTAAAGGCGAGTAAAGGGACATGACAGTCAAATATAATGCATAATCATGAATTAGGTCATGTCATAGATATTTCTGAGACAATAAAATTTGATTATGGAACTGTGTATTAGATAATACTATGGTAGTATGTTTAACATCCTGAATTTAACATATTTATTATGTTTCTATGAGAAATGCCATTGTTCTAAGGAAAACCACACTGAAATATTTATGAGTAATAAATAGGCTAGTCTTTAATTTTTTAATCAAATGACAGAAAAAATGTCCTGTGTGTGTGCATGTGCATGTGAATGCACACACAGGTGAAAAAGAAGAGAATGAAAATCAGCAATTGATAAATTTGGTTGGAAGGTACACATTTTCTTTTCTTTTTCTTTTTTAGAAAGGGCCCAAGTGATTGTCTCAGATCCTGAGTAACTACTACATGTAAGTGCTACTCTGTTCAGCCAAAAGTTTCTGTGCAATCTTGCAATTTTAAATTTATCATGGATGATAATTTAAAAATTATTTTTATAATTTTTATAATTTAAAATCCATATCATGGATGATGATTCGTAAGAATCATATTTAAAAAGATAATATGTTTATTTTTAAATATTTTTGGTACTTAAGACTGAACCAAGGGGACTCAACATACTATGTAAGTGCTCTTCCACTGAACACCCTTATCAACATGTTATGTTTTAGTAAAACAGTAAATGGTTTTTAAAAACAATTAATTTACTTTGATAACAATTATTTAGACTGATGTTTAAATAAATACAATTTTCTTTTGTACCTAATAACTATAGGAAAGAGCACCAAAATCATACTTAAAGGCAAGGAAAAATTATCTTAAGACTTCAAACACTGCTTGAGGGGAAAACAAAAAATATCCAAGTATTGTGGCACATGCCTATAATGTCAGTGACTTGATAGGCTGAGACAGAAGGCTTACATGATTGAGGTCAGCCTAGCAATTAGTGAGTTTCTTAGCAACTTTATAAGACCCTGTCTGAAAATAAAATATTAAAAAAGAGCTCAGTGGTAAATGCCCTGGGTTATAATTCCCAGTAACTACAAAAACAAAATAATACAAAACAAAACAAAAATAATACAAAATAACCATAGCAAAAAAAAAAAAAAAAAAAAAATTGCCAGGCACAGTGGCCCATACCTGTGATCCCAGCAGGTTGGGAGGCTGAGATAGGAGGATCGTGAATTCAAAGCGAGCCTCAGCAATGGCAAGATGCTAACAACTCAATGAGACCCTGTCTAAAACACAAAACAGGGCTAGGGATGTGGCTCAGTGGTCCAGTGCCCCTGAGTTCAATCCCTGGTACCAAAATAAAATAAAATAAAACAAAATAAAAATTTGTAGGGCTGGGGTTGGGGCTCAGTGGTAGAGCACTTGCGAGGCACATGTGAGGCAGGGGGTTTGACTGTCAGCACCACATAAAAATGAATGTATAAAATAAAGGTATAAAAAATTTATAGACTGTTATGATTTTAATCCAAATGAGGTGCAAGATTATGAAACAGATACACTTAAATACAGTGTAATGGATTCAAATGAGAACATACAGATAAAAGTTTTTTGTTACTGGCAAATGAAAAGTACAAACATAACTGATAATGCAATTATAATGCATAATTGTATGCATGTGTCCCAAACAGTAATTCTGTTTGGGACACATGCATACAAGTACATGAAGATTGTGTGCATATACACATAAAGTATAAGCATTCCAAGAAAAAATTTGGCATTTATTCTATCTTGATGAATATAAACATGATGAACTGAAATATTTATTTCCTTATATTTATTATAGAGTGAAAGGGCAGATGCTATTCTTAGCATTTAATTTTTTTCCTAAGATTTAAAATCATATATTATGTTTTAGGAATTCGGCACTTGATTCTCTAAATATTTAAAAGATGTTGCTAGAGTCTAGAGAGCATACAAGTTGCACAAAGTGAGATCCTGTACAAAAGAAGCTTAGAGTTTGATAGAATAACAAACATCAGTGCAAACGCCTAGATAACACACCACAAAATGATAAAACTTTTAATACCGGGGATTGAACTCAGGGGCACTCGACCACTGAGCCACATCCTCAGTCCTATTTTGCATTATATTTAGAGACAGGGTCTCACTGAGTTACTCAATGCCTCACTTGTGATGAGGCTGGTTTTGAATTCGTGATCACTCTGCCTCAGTCTCTTTTGACAAAACTTTTTTTTCCTTTATAATTTTTTAATTTGTTCTAATTAGTTATATGTGATAGTAGAATGCATTTATGCACTTTGATAAATCATACATAAATGGGGTATAATTTCTGATTGTACACATGCAGAATCACATCATACAGTCATATATGTACATAAGGTAATAATGTCTATTTTATTCTATTAGCCTTCTTATCTCCCTTCACTTTCCTTTACCTAAACTGACTATTCTTTTCTAGCATGGGCCCCTGACTCTCATTGTGAATTAGCATCCGTATGTCAGAGAAAACATTTGGCCTTTGGTTTTCTGGGATTTTGTTAGCATGATATTCTCTAATTCTATCCATTTACCTGAAGGTGCCATAATTTCATTCTTCTTTAAAGCTGAGTAATAATCCATTGGGGGAAAAAAATATACCCCCCCCCACACACCATGTTTTCTTTTTCCATTCATCTTTTGAAGGGTACCCTAGGTTGGTTCCATAGTTTAGCTATTGTGACTTGAGCTGCTATAAACACTGACATGGCTGTGTCACTGTAGTATGATTTTAAGTCCTTTGGGTATAAACCAAGGAGTAGGATAGCTTGGTCAAATGGCGGTTCCATTTCAAGTTTTCTGAGGAGTCTACCTACTGCTTTTGAAAGTGGTTGAACCAATTTGCAGTCCCAACAACAATGTATGAGTGTACCTTTTCCCCCACATCCTCACCAAAACACTTATAGGCTCTTTTCTCCAGTGAATGCTTCTGGCATGTTTGTCTAGTAGGAGATAACTGTTTTTGTGGGGTTTGTCTCTGTTTCTACTATTCTGTACCACTGGTCTACGTGTATGATAAAACTCTTAATACTACTTTCTACATCGAACCACTAAATTCTACAAAAACCAAAAGGAATGTAAAAATAATTGCAACTAAAAGAAACTAAGACTACTTTAATGTGAAGAATTTCAGATTTGAATAAGGTTTGAAAGAATGTGGCAAGAGGAAAGACGGAAGGTATACTATGTAGAACAATCACCTAGGATGAAAACCAAGAGAAAAGGGAAGTGGAGAAGTGATCAGATATTATAGCTTAAGGCCCATTAATGGAGCTAAGACTAGAAAAATAGGCTACACTATATCCTTTACTATCACTGAAGTATTGGTTCCAAGAACCTTAGTAAATAAGAAATCATGAGGTTGAGGCAGGAGGATGACAAGTTTGAGGCCAGCTTCATTAACTCAGTGATGACTCTCAGCAACCTATCAAGAGTCTGTTGCAAAACAACAATAAGGAGCTAGAATTGGAACTTATTAGTAAAGTTGGTACTGTATTCAATTCTTAATACCAACAAAAAGAAAAATTTCATGTTTTTACCATACTGTACTTTAAATCTTTTTTTTTTTTTTGGTACCAGCGATTGAAACAAGAGCACTTAACCATACTTTTTTAGAGACAGGGTCTCACTGAGGTGCTTAGGGCCTCATTAAATTGCTGTGCCTGGCTTTGAACTTGTGATCCTCCTGCCTCAGGCTTCTAAACCACTGGGATTACAGGCATGCACCACCATGCCTGGCTAAATCTTTTTAGAGTATACTTGTACTTATTAAAAGAAAAAAGCTTATAATGAAACAACATGCCATGTTATGCTGGCAGCTCCCACATACATCTCATTTTGAACTGCTGTATCTTGGTTCCATCATTTTCTTTTACGCTTGACTTGATCTCATGATGTTATGTTTTCCTTGATCCTATGGGCAAAAGACTATACCTTATAGTCTACTTGTATATAACATCCAAGATTATGTATATACATCCTATGAGGTTCACAAAAGAAAATGTACAATGTACAATAATGCATGCTGCTATTAAGGCCATGCATGGTTGTACAACAATGTAATGTATTTTTATTTTATTGCTTTTGGTGCTGGACTTGCACATATTAGGCCTTATTTTAAATTTTTATATTAAGTCTCCTCAAGTTTCTCAGTCTGGCCTTAAACTTGGCAATCTTCCTGCCTTAATCTCCCAAACAAGTGGGATTACAGACATGTACCACCATGGCCTAATTCTGGTTTTGCCAAAAATAACCTGTATGTTTTCAACAAATCAGTTACCATCTTATTGGCTTCAGTTTTCCCATCTATCAAAAATGAAGGATTAGGTGTAGAAGAATTGAGGCCATTTCCAGTTCTAAAATTCTCATATTGTGATTTTCCTTCAAGACAAGCATAGGAAATTATGTTAGTCAGCTTTCTCATGTGAAAAAAATACCTACAATAAGTAATTTATAAAGAGGAAAGATTTACTTTGGTCCAGTTTCAGAGGTTTTAGTCCAAGGTCACTTTTGGCCCTGTTGTTTTTGGCCTGTGATGGCACAGTATATAATGGTAGGAACATGTGGTGAAGACCTGGTTTAAATCATGGTAGTCAGAAAGTGGAGAACAAGGGTCTAGGGTTTCAGTAATGATTTCCTCATCTCCCAAAGGCTGGTAACCAAGCCTTATCACAAGAGCATTTATGACACAATTTTGAAAATTCTAGTACACAAATTATCGATCACAAAAGTGAAGTTCGTACAAATCTAAGGGTGTTCAAGATCATATGACAAAAACTACAGAACTCTGATAAAATATATCAAAGAATTGGGAGTTGGGAATATAGCTCAGTGGCAGATTGGTTGCCTAGCATGTGTGAGGCACTGAGTTCCCCCCATCCCCAGCATCATTTGATTTGTTAAAAAACAAACAGGGGCTGGGGATGTGGCTCAAGCGGTAGCGCGCTCGCCTGGCATGCGTGCGGCCCGGGTTCGATCCTCAGCAGTACCACATACCAACAAAGATGTTGTGTCCGCCGAGAACTAAGAAAAAATAAATAAATGTTAAAATTCTCTCTCTCTCTCTCACTAAAAAAAAAAAAAAAAAAAAAAAAACAACAACAACAACAAAAAACTACAGAAGTGGGAAGATGTGATGTATTTGATCTTTGTTCATTTGTTCCAGCTTCCTGGCATATGTACAACTCCTAAAACCCAGAGAATCATACCAAAGGGATGAGTGTTTCTTATACATGGAACTGAGATGACTGATAGCTGGCAGCCCCTAGGTAGCTTTAGGATGAGGTCACAGAAAAGACCAAGATATTCTTAGTGTGTTGCGACTTTTAGTCCACCCACTCCATCTTCAGGGTTGGGACAGGTCAAGTTAAATTGATCATCAATGGCCCATGATTTAATTAATTATGCCAATGTAATGAAGTCTTCAAAAAACACAAAACAACTAAATCTGGAGAGCTTCTACACAGAGGTTATGGGAACATGACACATTCTAAAATGGCATGAAGATTCTGTGCCTTTTTCCAAATACATGTCTCATTTCACCTAGGGCCCTTGCATATCTCTTATAACATGGTAAATATGAGTGGTTTCCCGAGTTTTCTGAGTCATGCTAGCCAATTAAATTAGGACCCAAGGAGGGAACTGTGAGAAACCTGATTAATAGTCAGTTTGTCAGAAGTCTACACTTATATCTGGAGCTTGTAATTAGTAGCTCAAATTGTGTGTGTGTGTGTGTGTGTGTGTAAGAGTGAGGGATAGGGGTTGGGGTTGGCTGAAATTCTCACTCGGTGGAACTGGACTCTATTTCCGGGTAGACAGTGTCAGAAATGAATTAAATTTGAGGGTACCCAGCAGGTAACCAGTGAGATTTTTGGGTAGGGAGAAATCCCCATGCATTTAGTTGACAGATGTCACAAAGATAGTCTGCACTGTGAAAATATAGTAAGAGGGCTGGGATTGTGGCTCAAAGGTAGAGTGCTTGTCTAGCATACGTGAGGCACTGGGTTTGATCCTCAGTACCACATAAATATAAAATAAAGATATTGTGTCCACCTATAACTAAAAAAGGAAAAAAAACAGAAAAAAAAAATAGTAAGAGAAAGTAAGGGGCTGGGGATGTGGCTCAAGTGGTAGCGTGCTCGCCTGGCATGTGTGAGACCCGGGTTCGATCCTCAGCACCATGTACAAACAAAGATGTTGTGTCCTCCAAAAACGAAAAAATAAATATTAAAATATTCTCTCTCTCTCTCTCTTTAAAAAAAAAAAAAAAAGAGAAAGTAAGTTTGTTTAGTGACATCCTTAGAAGACAAACCCCTTGTTCATGGATAGAGATAATCAGTATCATAAAAATGTTCATTTTTCAATAGCAGTTTCTCCCCTTTATGTAGTCAATGCAATCCCAGTCAAAATCTCAGGAAGTCATTTGGAGATGCTGGCAAAGAGGGGCTGGGCTTGTGGCTCAGTGGTAGAGCACTCACCCCGCATGTGCAAGGCCCTGGGTTTGATCCTCAGCACCACATAAATAAACAAAATAAAGATATTGTGTTCAACTATAACTAAAAAATAAATATTAAAAAATTATATTTATAGAGAGACACAAATATCCAGAAAAGCTAACAAATCTCATAAAAATGGGCAAAGGAACTGAACAGATAGCTCAACAAAGACAGAACAGGGCATCATAAAGGCTTGTAATTTCACTGGAGGATCAAAACATTGAAGCAAGCCTTAACAATTTAGGAGATCATGTCTCAAAAAGTAAAACGGGTTGGGGATATAGCTCAGTGGTAAAGTGTCCCTGTGTTCAATCCCTAGTACCACAAAGAAGAAAACGAAGCGAAAAATTACAACAGAAACCAACAACAAAAAAAGATGATGACACAGATAGCAACAAGGATACAATGAATCAGAATCATGAGACACACTACACAGCTACTAGTGGGGCCAAAACCAAAACACTGACAACACAAGAAATGCTAGTGAGGTTTGTATAGCAATAGAAATTTTCACCAATTGCTGTTGGGAGTGCAAAATGGTAGAGTCTCTTTGGAAAACAGTTTAGTGGATTTTGTTTTTTTTTAAACAAAACTAAACATACTACTACTATCTGATCCTGCCACGTACTTCTTGATCTTTACCAAAGTGAAATGAAAACCTACCATCCACACAAAAGCCATGCATGTATATTTACAGCAGGTTTCATTCCCAACTTGCAACCAAGATGTCCTTCAGTAGGTGAAGGATAAACTGTGGCATATCTAGATGATGAAATATTCAGCAACTTAAAAAAAAATAAGAGCTATCAAGCCTTATAAGAAAACATGGAGGAAACTTAAATACATATTGTTAAGTAAAAGAAGCCATTCTGAAAAGGCTACATACTATGATCCCAACCATATGACATTCTAGAATAGGCAACATTATGGAGACAGGCAATGTTAAGGATCAGTGGCGCCAGGGTAGAGATGACAAGGCAGAAGATATATAAGGGCAGTAAAACTCTTTTGTATGATACTACAGTAGTGGAAATATGTCATTAATACATTTGTCAACCCCCCAGAATATACAACTCCAAGAGTAAATCCTAGTTGAAACAATGGAGTTTGGGTGATTATGATATAGGTTTATGAATTTTAACAAATGTTAATATTGTAACATGGTGAGGGATGTCTATGAGGAGACTGTTCATGTGTCAGAAAAGCAGGTATAAAGAAACTCCCATTCAGCTTTTCTTGGAATCTAAAATTACACTAAAAAATCATCCATTAATTAAACACAAATATATATTGCATACAGAAAATGGTGTGAGACTCAGTATTCATCCCAGTCTACACCACTGCATTTAAACTGGATTTGTAGTCTGAGATATGTCTGAAGTATTTCAGAGAAAAGCGAACTATGTTCTGGTTCTAAATTATGTGTAAGAAAGGAATTCTCATGAAATAACCCTAAGTCTCTGAGACATCACAATTTAGTAGTAAAACAACAGTGGTATGATGTCTAAGTGCTGATGGTTATCGCAATGATTATATCAACAATTTTGGCAGTTTCAGTGAATCCTGTAACTTTTTTGTTTTTACCTGTTTAACCATCCTTATAGACTAAAAGAATATTAAAGCACTTAGAAAATTTAAAATGATGTATCAAATGTAAGATGATACCATGATTTTATTATCAAAATACATATAATCCTTAGGATATGACAACTGCATAAACATTATTCAATGATTACATATTATATAATGACATATTATTCTTATAAGGATTACATGTTTCCATATGTACATATGATTGCCATGAATATAAACAGTATTCTGTAAGCTTTAAAATCACAGCATCACAGGATGAGGCTCAGTGTTAAAGAGTATTTGCCTAGCATGTAGGAGGTATGATCAATCACCAGAACTGCCAAAAACAAAACAAAACAAAACAACAACAAAAAAAGCATCAATGAGTCCAGGACCTGACTTTCACTCCCTATGATCTCCCTTTAGTTACTTTTCATTTTAATATAAAGAATTTTCATGATCTTACAATTTCCAACATTCTTCTGTGGGTGTCATATCTTAGTTCATAACATTTCTTTTATTCTATAATACCAAAAAAGGCATGCTGCTTCCTAAATGGGTCTCTAATTTCTATTATCTCCTCATCTAATTAATCTTTTAAACTGACAATGTGGTTTTTATCTTGATTAATTTTTGATTGAATCATATTCTCCCTTGATAGCCTGCCAGAGCACAGAGGACTTTTTGACTTTTCTTGCAGTAAAAACCATTCTGTATTTTATTTAAATATTTGATAAATATCATAATACAAGTGTCAAGACATATTGCATGTATAATACCAAGTGTGAACCCTAATGTAAACTATGGACTTTAGATGATAATGATGTATTAGTGTAGGTAGACTGATTGATTGACTTTTTGGTAACAGGGATTTAACCCAGGGTACTTTACCACTGAGCACATCCCCATTCCTTATGTATGTATATTGAGACAAGGTTTTGTTAATGGCTTAGGGAGTCACTAAATTGCTGCGGCTGGCTTTGAACTTGCGATGCTTCTGTGGATCTCAATCTCCTGAGTCCCTGGAATCAAAGGTATGTGACAACACCCAGCTAAGTGCATTGACTGTAATAAAAATGTTGTGTTATAATACTCAGGGATGTTATACATGTGTAGGGAGAGAGAACATAAGGAAACTGTTCTTTCTACTTAATTTTTCTATTAATCTACAATTGCTCTAAAAATTAAGTTTATTAAACATATTGGTACCAATAGGAAACAGCAGCTCACAAAAATACACAAACAAACAACAACAAAAGTACAGGCTCCACAGTTTTTAACAATGCATACAGAAAGCTGGGCATGGTGGTGTGCACTTGTAATTCCAGCTATTCAGCAGGCTGAGGCAAGACAAGTTCAAGGCCAGGTTTGTAAACTTAGTGAGACCCTGAGTCAAAAATTAAAACTAAAGGGCTGGGAATACAGCTCAGTTGGTAGAGTGCTTGTCTTGCATGCACAAGACCCTGGGTTCCATCCCCAACACCACAGGGGGGATGGTGTGGTGGCACATGCCTATAATCCCAGCAATTTGAAAAGTTGAGGTAGAAGGATTTCAAGTACACAATTAGTGAAACCCTGTCTCAAAATAAATTAAAAAAAGAGCAAAGGATGTGGCTCAGTGGTTGAGTGCTCCTGGGTTTAATCCCTGATACAAGAAAAAGAATATAAAATACTCCAGAATAAGCCATTTTTCCCCCTAATTATTTCTGCAAGACAAAGACCTACTTTTCACAAAAATACAGTAATATTTCACTTTGATAATGCAATCTTTGTTTGATTAGAGACATTTATAAACATTAATGTGGTGGATGATCCTAATCTTTTGATGCACAGTATGATTCCCTGGGGATTAAACCCAGGCATTACACATGTAAAACAAATATTCTACCACTGAGCTATATCCTCAACCCCATTATTTTCTATCATTACCATTTTTAATTTTTTTGTTTCTTATTGATTTTGTGGTGCTGGATGTCAAATTCAAGAACTTCACCCATAAGCATTCTAGTATAGAAATACGTCCCTATCCATACAGTATGATTTTTTTGGGGAGTGGGTACCAGGGATTAAGTTTAGGGGCACTCGACCACTGAGCCATATCCCCAGACCTATTTTGTATTTTATTTAGAGATAGGGTCTCACTGAGTTGCTTAGCACTTCACTTTTGCTGAGGCTGGCTATGACCTTGGAATTCTCCTGCTTCAGCCTCCCAAGTGGCTGGGATTATAGGTGTGCACCACCATATCTGGCCCTATAGTAAGATATTTATTAGTATCTTACTTGTCATTTTAAAAGAATTAAGAAAAAGAACAGAAATAAAACTTGAACTTTAGTAGAAAGCTTGTTAAACATATTTTAGCTTTTCTATATCTAGAATAATTTGCTTTAAAATTATGACTTATTAGATGTATTGCAAAGTGTATTTCTATTTTCTCATTAGTACTGAGAGAATCCTGATTTCTTTCTTTTTTTGGTACCAGGGAGTGAACATTAGGGGTATTTAACCACGGAGCCATATCCCCAGCCCATTTTATTTTTTATTTCAAGGCAGAGTCTTGCTAAGATGCTTAGGGCCTTTTTAAACTGCTGAGGCTGGCCTCAAATTTTGCCTCAGTCTCACGAGACACTGGGATTAGAGGCGTATGGCACCATGCCCAATTTTCCTTTTTATAGTACTGGGGATTTAATCCAGGGTTGCTTTACTACTGAGCTACATTCCCAATCCTTTTTCTTTTTCATTTTGAGATATGGTCTTGCTAAGTTGCTTAGAGCCTTGCTAAATTGTTGATGCTGGTCTTGAACTTGTGATTCTCTGGCTTCAACCTCCTAAACTGCTGGTATTATAGGCCTGTGCCACTGTGCCTGGCTATAAAGCTAATACATTACAGAAACCCTGAGTTCTGAGGTGTTCCAATATATGCAAAATCTTTGCATTCCATTATGTACCTTTTAACATGCTGTTCTGATTGTAATAGCCTTTTGTGCCTGTCAAACTGCTATCAAACACCCCAAATCTAACAATTATATGAACCTCTTCTTAATTTTGTGCTGGTGACTGAATCCTGAGGTCCTTAACCACTGAACCACATCTCCACCCTTTTATTTTGAGTTGGGTCTCGATAAGTCACTTAGGGTCTTGCCAAGGCTGGCTTTGAATCTGATATTCTCCCACTTTAGCCTACCAAGTTGCTGGGATTATAGGTGTTTGCCAATGTGCCTGGCTGTATGGACAACTTCTTACTAAATTATACAATGGAAATCTCTTTGGTGCTTTGTCAAGGGCATATGAAATTGTTCAAACTAAGGAGAGCATTTTTTATTCTGGCAAAACTGGTTGAAAATAAAGTAGTTCACTCTTAATATCATTTTAGTTTAAATGGCATTTTAGTGCCATTTTCTTTATTGTTAATTAACAAAAAAGGCACCATTAAAGCTGGGTGTGTTGGCACATACCCATTATCCCTACCATTTGAGAACAAAGGCAGGAAGATTGTAAGTATGAAGCTAGCCCAGGCAACTTACTGGGACCAAATTTCAAAAAAATTAAAAGGTTTGGGATTTCATTCAGGACTAAGAATGCTTTTTGAGTTCAAACCCCAGTACCAGAAAATAGAACAAATCAAAAATTAAAAAAAAAAAAATTCATCATTAGATTCAAAGTACATGAACATAATCTAAAAAGGTAGAGAGAATATAAAGATCAGGGAAAATAAACCCTGTACAACGTAGTACAGCATAATGAGTACAGTGAACATTAAGGTATTTAAGATAAGACTGATATTTGCAATACATTAATATTATTTTTTGATTGACAAAGGGTCTTTTTCAAACACGAGAGAATAACAGGTATTTTAAAGGATGCTAGCTGACAGTTACTACTACTTACTCTGTAGTTTTGTAAACGTCAGAATACAGCCCTGCTTTCTGATACTTCTTCTTTGGGGGACGTGGGGCCTTCTTTTCCCTTGGGATGAGAGAGAGCACAGGCTGCAAGGTACTTTCAGGTTCAGGAGGTTTGATTAGGGTTTCAGGAGGACTGGGAATCTCTACTGGTGCTTCTGTAAAGCTAGAAAGAGAAGTTTAAAGATGACTTTATTGTGAAAAAAAATCTTCTGCAAAGGACTATATAAAAAAACAATCGTAACAATTTTTAAAAAGGAGATGGGGACTTCCTCATCTGGCCAGATTTGAATGAATGATACCACATTTAACTTTCTGACAAAAGCTAACAGAAATAAGGTAAACTACCAGAAATATAGAGGAAAAATTATGAAAGTTATTAAACACTAGACAACAGTGTTACCCTATGATCCCTGAGAAAATGGGGGCGGGGAAAAGTGAGTAATATAATCATCTTGCTTTTTCTAAGATGACTATGCAGGAATAGGCCAAGCACAGAATGGTCAAATAGATGAGTTGAACAGAGACAAATACTAGTATGGAGAGAATGAGGTAGCTGGAATTTTGAAGCTATAGAAAATAACTCCAGAAATCTTTTATTATATTGCTATATACTAAAGTGTCCATGCAAAGGACAAAATTCCATGTGGCTGAACAAAGGATTCAGAGAACTGTAAGCTGAATAATAGTTAGAGCTCACATATGTTGACAGATACTTAAATTCTAAAGGCAGAATGGAAAGACATAGTCTAATACTCAAGGCTTTCAATAGAGATTCTAATAGGCAATGTTAACAACTATAGTAGAAATTCATTATTCCTGGAATAGAGGTCAGTCCTAACAAAGTTTAAAAACGAATTTCAAAATGAAAGTTAGTCCACAACCAATCTAGCTGCCTCTCAAGAACCCAGTGAGCTATATCTGCAGCACATGGCTCTCAAAATAAAGGAAAACCAACAAAACCCAGACATATTAAATAATATGATATTCATAATAGAAACAAAAATTTCTAACACATGCTAAAATGTAGGAAAATGAAACGTGAGGGGGAAAATAATCCATCAGAAATCAGAGGAAAAAAAACCTTTAAATTCAATTACAAGTATGATTAAGAATTTAGAGGAAAATTTGATCACGAGCATCATAATGGGTGGGGGATATGAAATACATTAAAGAGGAGAGAGATGGAATACATTAAAAAATTGAACACTGAGAATTGGAAAATTCAGACTAAAATGAAAAAAACTGAGTCTAGAGTGATTAACAGCAAAGTAAACATTATAGAAGAAAATAACATGAACATGAGGAAACAACAGAAAAAACCCACACTGATACAGAGATAAATTAAAAGGGTGCAAAAAAAAAATAGAATCAACAATCTAGGGGACAACATAAAGCAACTGGAATCGTGGAATCAATCCTAGAGAAAACTAGAACTAGAAATCTAACTACTGAAATAAAAACATACAAAGAAATAATTAAGGAAAAAACAATAAAATCTGAACACACAAGGTTGAAACATTCAAAGTAAACAAGTACACAATGAAAAATAATGAGTCTGGCTAAAAAAATTTCCCAATTTGATAAAAAATATATAAACAAAGTTAAAAACAAGCAAGATAGAAAACAAATGAAAAAATAAGGCATATAAAGTTTCATAAGTAAACTTACTGAAAACTAGTGATAAATGAAAAAGTTGGTGGACGACACTATTATAAAAAGAGATATAAAAAGAATGAACGATCTTATGTCTGAAACAATGAAGCTAGAAGGTGGTCGTGGGGGGGAGCCTGATAAAAAGAATTCCAAATTGAGCAAAAACATCTTAAGAAAAATGAAAGGAAATTCTGGTTGAGAGAAAAATAAATATATATACTACCACTTATCATTCTGTAGAAATCACATACAAAATACACAGAAGCAAAAAGACTAATATAACATGGGGACCTAAGCAATGACACAGCAGGAAGTTTTCTAGATTTTTTTTCTGACTCTTACATAAAAGACAAAAAGAAAAAAAAGATTGGAATGGATAAAGTCACAAACTAACTCTTCTCACATCTCACACTGTCTGTACAGAAAAACCCAAGGAATCCACAAAATTAATTAGTTCAGCAGTTACAAAATGTAGTATCAAATTCAATTTCCTTCCTTTTTACTGGGGATTGAATCTCCAGTCCTTTTTAAGTTTTTGTTTATTTGTTTGTTTTTTCCTGGTACCCAGGGGCACTTAATCCCTTTTTTTTTTTTTTTTTTTTGTGGTAGGGATTGAACCCAGGGCCTTGTACATATGAGGCAAGCACTCTACCAACTGAGCTATAGCCCCAGCCCCCCAGGTCTTTTATATTTATTTTGAGATAGGTTTTGCCAAGTGGCTTAGGGACTCCTTAAAATTGCTGAGGCTGGCTTTGAATTCTTCATCCTCTGGCCTCAGCCTCCAGAGCTGTTGGGATTACAGATGTGTGCCATCATGCTTGGTTTCTTTTTTGGGGTATAGGGGGAAGGGGTGGCGTTGCCAGGGATTGAACTCAGGGGGATCAATCTTCCACTGAGCCAGGTCCCCAGTCCTATTTTTCCTCCTGCTGTGGTGCTGGGAATTGAACCCAGGACCTTGTGAATGGAAGGCAAGCACTCTACCAACTAAGCCATATCCCTCACCCCCCACCCCGCCCTATTTTATATTTTATTTAGAGGCAGGGTTTCACTGAGTTGCTTAGTCCTCACCTTTGCTGAGGTTGGCTTAGCCTCTGGAGCTGCTGGGGTTGCGCCACTGTGCTCAACTTTTCATTTTGAGAGAGGTTCCTGCTAACTTTCTTAGGGGCTCAAAGAAGCAAGATAACCAAAAATTTAAATAAAGGTAAACACCAGAAAAAATCTGGAGTACTCATCTGAGTTCAAGAGTTCGTACAGAAGCTGGACATGGTAGCACATGCCTGTAATCTCAGCGACTGACTTTGGAGGCTGAGAAAGAAAGACAGCAAGCTCAAGATCAGCTTCAGCAACTAGCAGGTCCCTAAAGCAACTTGTGAGACCCTCTCTTAAAATAGAAAATAGGGGATGTTGCTCACATGGTAAAATGTCTCCGGGTTAAATCCTTAGTACCAAAAATAAAATTGTAAAAGCCCGAGGGAAGGGTGGTGTTTTAAAATTCACCTATTTCTTTTCAGAAACATTATTTGATTATAATTTTTTTTCTGAGCACAGAGCAAGGTTCATAACTATTAAATTATTCCTCTGTATTGTGGTTTGTTAGCATTAACAATACTTACCAAAATCTTTATCGTAGCACATGAGGCTTTTGGCATAATCTGGCCACTAACTAGACTCATTTTAGACCATTCTTTTTGTTTTACTCTGTTTTGGCCGAAACAATAACAACAACAAAAACCTCCAACAAAACAAAAAAATCCAAACCAAACAACAAGAAAACTACTTGAATTCACTTCCCTTAAATATTCACCCTAAAATGTTAGCCCTGGACTTATTAATTTAAATAATAGATATTCAGATTTTTAGCTCATGTCACCATTTTCTCAGGGAAACTAGGCCAATTGAGTGTATCATTTACATTCATAATTCCAAGTAATCCTTCATATAAAAGGCTGTGAACTACAAAATCCATAAACATAGGCAAAGTATTTATACTTGTTCATCACTGTATCCAACCCCAAGCACATACAATAATCTTTAAATAAAAAAATTACAGAATTAATAAATGAACAAACACCTATGATTTGACAAGAACATACAGGCTTCAATGAAAAGTAAAAAAAAAAAAAAAGCTTGCTGTTTCTAGGAATTCACTATGTGATATTCTTTCCTATATAATCAAGGGCAGAAATTATATCTTTCCCTTCATAATCATCTTGAGTACCAGAACACAATTTGTGGAAATATGTGTATGTGTTTAATGTCACGGATTATGATACCAGAATTTCCTGCAACAAAAAGTTAATCTGAACTAAAATGGATTCTTTGAATCACATTTTTTAAGGTGAATCTTCCTAAAATGAAAGGTCACAATGTCTCTAACTACTTTGAAGGCAGAAATCATTCTACTCATAGGTGTTTTAAAGTTTCAGTAATTAAGATAGTATTATTATAGTGATATCAGAAAAGACTCAGAACAAAATTTTTCTAAGACTCCTCTCACTTAACTTTCCTATGTACATACATAAATACACTACAGTGAATTTCCACATCATGTACAACTGTGAGACTGGGATCGTAATTAGAATAAGATATACTCCTTGTTTGTATAAATGTCAAAATATACTCTACTGTCATGTGCAACTAAAGAGAACAAATAATAAAAGAAAGAAGAAAAAAAAGATTCAAATATAGAAAAAAATTGTATGACAAAGTTATAGCAAATAAGTAAGGAAAGGATAAATTCATCAATAAATGCTGGTAGGAATACCACTTAAATATCTGAGAAGAAAATTAAATCTCTAAGTCATATCTAACACAAAGTAAATCTCACCTGAGGTTCAAAAGCTAAATATTAAAAAGAGAAGACATAACCCATTCAAAGAAAATAATTAAGTAAATTATGAAATGATCTTACCATGGACAAAGGTCATTCTAAATGTACTTATTATAAAAGATCTCTTAAGATATAATAAGCTTAACTCAGTAGTAGAGTGCTTGCCTAGCATCCATGAGGCTCCGAGTTCAATCCCAGTAAGTTGGGGAAAAAAGTTAAAGTTATAAAAAAAAAAAATGAATGTTTAGTTTATTACCATTTACATTAAATAACAGTTTTGCAGGTGTACATATTCTGTAAATGCACAGTAAAAGGTAGAGAAGGATATACATGTATTAAATGAGACTTTATTATTTTTTTTGAAAAAAACTTGTTGGTGCTAGGGATTGATCCCAGGGGCATTTAGCCACTGAGTCACATTCCCACCCTTTTATTTATTTATTTATTTATTTTGAGACAGGGTTTTGCTAAGTTGCCAAGGGCCTTGCCAAGTTTCGAAGGCTGGCTTTGAATGTGTATTCTTTATACCTCATCCTCCCAAGTCACTGGGATTATAAAACATGCACCACTGTACCTGGCTGACACTTTACTTTTGAATGAGTAAACTATTAGTTTTCACTGAATTACCAGCATGTGTTATACTCTTGGGGGGGAAAAAAAAATCACACACACATTCTCTAGGAGGGAAAAAAAAAAAAAGATGATGATTGCGATGGTGCACACCTGTAGTCCAAGCTGAGGGAGGGAGAGAGGATCACTTGAGCCCTTGAGAGATAAGCATGGGCAACATAGGGAGAAAGTAAAATATTTTGTCAAGATGTATGCATAGAGAATGGCCAAAACAAAACAAAACAAAAAAACTCTCTAAACATGATTCATTAATGCAGAAGACAGAGAATATAAATAAGAATTAAACACTGGGGATGTAGAAGTAGTAAAATAGTAGGGCATTTACCTGGCATCTGTAAAGTCCAGGATTTCGTTTATAGCAACTCACATACCATGCTATTACCACACAAATACACGTATTTATGTTACATTACATTAAAAAGCCACTTAAAAATGGTGAATGTTGTATCGATTCATTTAAAAATGTGAAATAATCAATGCCAAAACCAATGTTTTGAAGTTTTTACAAACTATTTTCTTCTAAGATTTTATTGTTGTGTTTTTTTTAGGTCTTAAATTTAGGTCTTTGATCTATCTTGAGTTAAACTTCACATATGGTGCTAAATATCTAATTTCATTATTTTACATTTGGATTTCCAGTTTTTCTTGCATCATTTACTGAAAAACCTTTCTTTTCCCCACTGAGCAGTTTTGACATCTCTGTCAACAATCATTTGACCATATATGCAAAAACTTATTTCTGTGCTCTTGTCTATTTCATTGGTCTACACTATGTCTATATTATATTCTAGCACCACAATTGATTACCATATCTTTGTAGCAAATACAGATAGGTTGAATTCGGAAATATCAGAAAATTTTGTACACTGAAAACCAGTATCATTATAGTAAAAAGATATAAAATGGCAACCAAGACAGAATGTGGAAATATTACAAAACATATATCTAATAAGAAAAAAATATCCAGAATATTGAGAAATTTAAAACTCAATAATAAAAAACAACCTAATTTAAAAATTTGCACAAAAGAATAAGCACAAAATGTTCAACATTATTAATAGAGAAATGCAAACATAAAATTCATTGAGATACTATCATATACCCATTAGGACAGCCACTATCAAAAAGCTAGAAAATAAATATCTGTAAAGATGTGAGGTAACTGAAATACACTGTTGGGAGGAATGTACAATAGTATGATGCTATGGAAAATAGTATGGCAGTTCTTCAAAAAACTGAAAATACAATTATCATAAAGGACTGTATGCAGGGTCTCAAATAGATCTTTTGTTCATCAAACATTTTCACAGTAGTATTACATTATATATACTTGGGTTAGTCAACCCATGGTGCTGGCCAAAGGGGAGAAGATGAAGTTTTTATTTAATGGGTACAGATTGACTTTTGCATGAATGAATGAAAAGAGTTATAGAGATGGATAGTGGTAAAGATTACATAACACTATGAATGTATTTAACACTACCAAAATGCAAACTTTATCAGACAATACATGAGTCACTAGGTTCAATCCTCAGCATATAAAACCAATCCAAAACAAAAACAACCGAAACATCAAATGTACGTTCAGGAAAATAATTCAGGATCTGTTGGGATATACACCAAAAGGATTATGTTTGGTGATTTCTGCTTTCTGCTCTATATCTTTTGGAAAAAAGTAAAGTACATAAAAAGGATACTATGAAGAAAGTAAAATTAACATGCTGGAAGATTTAAAAATAGATTATTGGACAAAAAGTTGAGAGCACATAGAAGATAGCATAATATAACAGTCTGATACAAGAGCAGGTCTTACACAGTAAAAAGAAATATTTCAAAATTACCAGAATAACACACTCATGTGTTAACACACTCATGTCACATTAGATTTTTACAATGCAAGTTTGCTCTACTTATAATACTTTAAATAAAGTTACCTTTTATTATTATCTTGCTCTTCTTCCTCTGGTAATGGCTTCTGCTTTTTCCGGGTTGGTTCTTCCAACAGCCAGTTTTTCCTCTTTAATCCCTTCTTATGTTCTGCATTCAGATTTACACTCTGAACAACAGCCTCAATAACATCGGTGACTGTATCAGGACTGAGATGCAGTGCTAATCCTTCTTCACCTTCATTCAATTCTGGGCTGACAAACTGGGCAGCCTGGAATGCTTGCATTGATACCACAGCCTGGAGGGGACACTTCCGAGGTCGGCCTGGTCTGCGTTTCACAAAGTTATTCCCTGTCCTGGCCTGCCTTTGAAGTTTTTTGGCTTTTAAAATTTTATTGACGTGGTCCAAGTTTTTCTTGGTGGCCAAGATTTTGTCATAATTGCACATTTTCCGAGCTTGGCGCTGCATAGCTTCTACTACACTTCTCTTGATATGATGCGGGGAACAGGTGCTTGTTGTCAACTTCTCAGAAAGGAGTGAGATGCTGTTACTGCAAGAGTCACTTGGGACTGCAGGCACTAGAAGACTATCTGATTTCCCCACGGTTCGTTCCTTGCTATGGATATGGCCTGGACTGGAGGAAGGTGGTACAGAAGCAGTTGCAATTACAGCATCAATATTTTTTTCCATGGGCTCTTGGTCCTCATGTTGTACCATTCGCTGTAGCAGACTATCCACAGAGTCATCCACTGGAGCAACCAATCTTGGACTTCGGGATGGAATTCCATTTACTAAAAAAACACAACAAATCACACATAGACAAAAGTCTAAACTTATTACACTGATATTAGACAAGTAACAGTGCTTTCATCTTCCAAAAATAAACATGGTAATACCACATAAATTTATATTTCACAGCTAAGTTTATTTTCTTGATTCAAATAAGCATATTAAAATAAAAATTATAGCCCGGTGTGGCGATGCATGCCTGCAATTCTATTGACTCAGTAGGCTGACGCATTAGGATCAAATGTTCAAGGACAACCTCAGCAACTTACCAAAGCCCTAAGCAACTCAGTGAGACACAGTCTCAAAATAAAAAAATAAAATGGCCAGGAATGTAGTTCAGCAATAAAAGTGTCTCTAGGTTCAATACCCAGTACCCAAAATAAAATAAAATAAAATTGACCCAGGTATCCTCAATAATATGTGGATTTTAACAATTCTTAAAATTTAAAAATGAAGACATGGTAGTACACACCTGTAATCCCAACCAATTGGAATGCTGAAGCAGGAGAATCAAAAGTTGAAGGTAAGCCTCAGCCAAATTAGCAAAGCCCTAAGCAACTTAGTGAGATCCTGTTTCAAAATTTAAAAATTTAAAAAGGCGTGGCTCAGTAGGAAAGTGCCTTTGGGTTCAATCCCCAGTACCACAAACAATGGCAATAAGAATTCTATGAGATGAGGGTCAGAAATACATTATAATTTTTTAAAAATGAAGGCTTGTCAAGGAACTAACAGTTAAATATGGGATGAAGATCTAAACTTTAATTATAGATTATATTTCTAGAATAGTGCTGGATTTAAGTGCAAAGGACTGGGAGGGACATCAACTTTTTGGGAAAAGTTTTAAAATTGGAATAGATAAAACATTTGCATTATCTATTTAAAATGAATACATGTTAAAGGAAACATTGAAAAAAATAAGTGGTACTAAATAAATTATTAGGAGCCCAAAGATTTTGTAATCTTTGTTCTGAGATCACTCAGTACCCCCCCCCTTTTTTTTTTAAATAAATGGAACTGGTGATTATATCTAGGGCTTATTGGGCACTAGGCAAGCCACTCTACCATTGAGCCAAATCCTCTGTCCTTTTAAAAATTTATTTTTTGAGGCAGGATCTCACTAAATTACTCAGGCTGGCCTTGAACTCATATTCCTCCTATTTCAGCCTCCCGTGTGGCTGGCATTAACAGGCGTGTGCCACTGTGCCCAACTCCTCTGAAGAAGCCACTCTGTATGTTGCCATACCACTAATGATCATAGGTCATATTTCTCTAATCAATGAATTTATCAATGACTTCAAACAGTACTGTATATAAATAAGTGAATACAATAAGGTCCATCAAAAACTGAAAATTTTTTGTTCAATGTGTTACTATTCTAGATACTCCTTTTAATAATTCTAGTCATTCTAGATGCCTATCTCATGAAGACAACAATGAAATTTTCTTCAAATTATCAATAACATCGTTCAAATAACAGTTTTCAAACTTTCAGCTATAATATTCATACCAATTTTCAGTTTTATCTAAAAATTACTAGAATGAAAAAAGGACCTCTTCTTTCTTCCCAATCTTAAATGTTATAGTTTCTAAAGGCTCTATATTATCATGCTATAATCTCTTTGGAAATGCATTTAACTATCTATCCTCTGTTCAGATGTCTCCTGATCTCTAATACACCTTTCTTCTAATTTTGTATTTTTTTCATGTCCACAGAATTCTTAAACTCATATTTACATCTTACTTCTCTCCTCCAGAGTCCCTAAACCAGTGGAAGATACCATAAATCCAACCATTCAAATGGTAAATACTGACCACAAATCATGTGGCAGGAATTTGGATATAGAAATTTAGGCCACTTTATCCATTCTTTTTTGTTCCACAAATCATAAGATTTTAATCTCATGCTAGTTGACCCACTGAATCTATCCACTCTTCTTTTTGTCCCACTTTTTTCAAAACAACCGTTCTTTAAAATATTTTTTTTTTAAAGTTGTAGATTGTGGACACAATACATTTATCTTTTAGTTGTATACAGTGCTAAGAATTGAACCCAGTGCCTCACACGTGCTAGGTGAGCACTCTACCACTGAGCTACAACCCCAGTCCCTCCACTTTTTTTTTTTATTGATGCATTATAGTTCTACATACTGATGGGATTTGTTATTACATATTTGTATATGCACACAATACACTTTATTCTACAATGACCATGGATCAAGCTAATGATATCTTCCTCCCCTTAAGAAATAGCCTAACTGCTTGTGGTGCTATGAAAATGTATACACAAATCTTTTGAAGCTTCTCTTATCAAGTAGTAGAGTCTACTTCCCTTTCACTTGAATATTGATACAGCTCTACTCATAACCAATTGCAAACATCAACCACCAGATATGTGAATGAGGAGGTCTTCGAAATAACTTTAGTTTGCTACAATCTGGTTACAATTATAGGAGAGATCACAAGAAATTCTGAGATAATAAGTGTTTGATATAAATTTAGGGTGATTTGTCAATCAAAAATAGAAAGTGGAACCCTGTTCTTTATACTTGTACTCTCATCACCCTACAAATCATTCTTCATGTGGTAGATTGAGCGATCTTAAAAAAAAACAAAAAAAAAAAAACCAGAACCTTTATAGTTTCAACTTCTCTTTAAAAATGCTTAAAAAACCCTACCAGTTGGCTATGGTGATGCACACTTGTAATCCCAGTGATTCAGGAGGTTGAGGTAGGAGGATCACCAAGATTGAGGCCATCCTCAGCAACTAAACAAGACCTTATCTCAAAACTTATAAAGTGTTGAGGATGTAGCTCAGTGGTAGTTGAGTGCCCTTGGGTTCAATCCCCAATACTGATTCGGGTAGAGAAGAGTGTTTTAATCAATAAAAACAATTTCCAAATTATTACCTTGATTTCCTTCAATTCTATTATAATAGTACTCTATTTAGAACCATCAATTTTGAAATAAATAACTTCAATTCCTCAAAAGAACTTCAATTCTTTCTTGACTTCAGGCCATTAAACATGTTGTTCTCTCTGCCTGGAATAATCTTTTCCCACAAATTCATCTGCTTAATTACTATTAATTATAAAATTTACAGTGAGAATATGACTTCATTAAGGATGACTTCCCCCCCTCAAACAGATCTCAACCTTAAATTAGGTCCCTTATTAAGAACTGCCATGATACTTTCTTCTGTTATAGCACTAATCATAATTCTAATTAGTGGTTTAATGCATATAACTTTCAAACAATGTTTGGACCATAGGTAAGGCAATGAGTAGTCAAATTCATTAAATTCATTTTATATTTCCAATGTCCAGGACATAGTTCATTATTACATAATTGAAGAATGAATCCTAGGTTCAAAATCTTAGACATTTATACCTCCTTTTTTCTTACATGAGCTGTTCAACATTACCTAATGAATTAAATTCATAAATAGTGATTTAAAACAGAATCCTAAAATAAGTAGTTTTAAAGCCTCTTCCTGAGGAACTTACTCGAGCACTTCATATGTATATTTTTTTCTCCTTGGTACTAGGGATTGAATCCAGGGGTGCTTTACCACTGAGCCACACACCCAGCCCTTTTCTATATTTTAATTAGAGACAGGGTGTCCCCGAGATGTGTAGAGCCTCACTAAGTTGCTTTGATGCCATGATCCTCTACCTCAGGCTCTGGAGCTGCTAGGATTACAAGTGGGCACCACCATTCCAAGCAGCACTTCATATTTTAAATTTTTCACATATTCTCAAATTCAGGCTTGCCAATTTTCTTGATGTCTAGGAAACAAGGCTGGGTAGCATATGTTTTATTTTTAATTAATTTCAATGTGGTGAGATTAAACATATCCCTTTTATATATAAATTTAAGTAGTTTTGATAAGCATGTCGTCTCCACTACAATGAATACATTTCCCTAAAAAGTTCTCTGTCCCCTTTCTATAGATAATCATTCCATCTCACAATTGTAATCAAAGAAGGGGGTAAAAACTACTAGATGTGCTTTCTCTTACTATGGATGTAATTTGTTTCTTTAGGATGTCATATAAATAGCAAGACACGAGTATGTACTCTATTGTCTGGCTTTATTCACATAGCACCATTTTGAGATTCCTTCATTTCTATATTCTCTTTTCACTGTTTCTAGTCACATATTACTTTGTATAATAATATAATTTTGAGTTATATTATCAGTTTTTCTTGCTTTTCAAAACTTTTTATCATTGTTACGGGGTAGAAGTAATAACTTCTAACAGATTTAATTTGCACTCCCCTGATGTTGAACATGTTTTCATGACTTCATTTATTTGCAAAATTGTCCCTCCCCACTCTCACCCTTAATGGGGATCAAACCCAGGACACCTTAAGCATTCTAGGCAAAAGTACTACCATGATCTACATTCCATGGCCTCATCAGCATTCTTTATGAGAAGATTCTATCCAAAAATTTTGCTGATTATTTTTAGTGGTTTCTTTCACTCTCTAGTTCGCTTTTACATTATTTTTTAAATGTTTTTTGAATGACAAAGTTTTAAAATTTTATAAAATAAAATTTCTTGTAAGGTCCTTATATTTTGTACTATTTAAGAAATCTCTGAATATTATAAAGCCATGAGGATTTTCTCCTATGTTTTCTTCTAAACATTTTACATTTTCAGAAACTTCAGAGAGATTGTAAGAACAACATAAAATTAAATTTTATACATGGTATGAGATAAGCAGCCAATAATCCCTTTTTCCCATGAAGATAACTAGTTTACAGCACTATTTTTTGAAAAGACTATCCTTGCCCAATTGAAATAGTCATATTTGTCAAAAATCAAGTGAAAGTCAAAATATACATAGGAGTATCTGTTTTGGGACTATATTGTTCCACTGAATGACATGTGTATACTTAAACCACTATCACACTGTCTTGATTAGTATAGCTTTATAAATAAGTTTTGATATCAGTTAGTGGAAATCTCCAATTTTGTTTCTCAAAAATGTGAAAGTGTTTGGTTTTTATAGGACCCATACATTTCTATACAAATCAACCTGTCAATTTATATAAAAATCCTGATTTTATTCAGAACTCACTGAACTTACAGATTGGGAGAAAACTCACATCTTAACAGCACTGAATCTTCCAAGCAGTGATCCAACATCTCTCTCCATTACTTATTCTTTATCAAAACTGCTTGTACTTTTTATTATACAGATAATGTACATATTTTGCCAGATTGATCCTAAAGTTTTTTTATGGCTTTTAATAGAATTGTAATTGTTATTTTGTTTATATTTGATTCTATAACTGTTCACTGATCAGGTATAGCAATAAAATAATTTGTATATATTCAGCTTAAACTCAGAAATCCTGTTAAACTCATTTATTAAGTCCAGTAATTTTTTTAAACAGATGCTTTAGGAATTTTTCTGTAGATTATTTAACTCCTTTCCTTCTTTCTTTCTTATCTGTAAAAAACTTAAGAATTTCTTTTTATTACCTTATTGCAATGGTTAGGACTTTGTTAAAATGTTGACTATAAGTGATGAGAGTAGTGGCAATCTTTACCTTGTTCCCAATCACAAGGGGAAAACAGTCTTCACCATTAAGTAAATTAGGTAAACTGTAGCTTCTTCTGTAGCTATACTTTATCAGGCTGAGAAAATTCTAGTCTATTATTATTTTTCTTCTTAAGTTTTAAATACTGTCAAATGCATCTTATAAATCTACGTAAAAATTATGCGATTTTTCTTATTTCCTGTTAAATTCAGAAAAAAAAAATGTTACTTGATTTCTCAATGTTAACCAAACTTTGGAGCTGGGAGTGGTGGCACATACCTGTAATCCTAGTGGCTCTGGAGGCTGAGGCAGGAGGATTGCAAGTTCAAAGCAAGCCTTAGCAACTTACCAAGCCCGTAAGCAACTCAGCAAGACCCTGACTTTAAAAAAGGGCTGAAAAATTTGTATGTAATTATTATTTTTTCCTTAAGTGGTTGACAGAATTTTTTATTAAAACTACTGGGTTTTGAGTTCTCATTGCCTAAAGATTTTTAATGAAATCAGAAATATTTTAGATTTTTTTTTAATCTTTGTTTACTTATTTTTATGTGCTGCTGAGGAACGAACTCAGTCACTCACGTGTGAAGCAAGAGCTCTGCCACTGAGCCACAACCCAGTCCAGTTATTTATTCGTGAGTGATTGTTTTGATTATTTCTAAGAGTATATTCCTTATATCTACCTTCTTAATTTATTTGCATGAAGATTTTTTCCTATGAATTCATAATTATTTTTAAAACTTACATGATCATAAAAACAACAAATATTAAAAGGCAAAATAAGTAATGCACACACTTGATAAAAATCAAATAGTACAAACACATCTTTATACCACTTCAGAGTCCTAGCCAAAATCTCTCCAAAAACTTTCACAATGTTTCAACACTTTGGTTAGGAATATGTGAATGTTTTTCCCACTTTTCCAGCTTTGATCTTGCACGATTAACTTATTTTCTTTATTTAAAAAAATTATTTATTAGTTCTAATCAGTTATACACGACAGAAAAAACATCTTGCATTCATTGCACACAATTGGAGTGAAATTTTTCACATCTCTGGTTGTGTATTTGCATCAAAATATTTGTGCTATTACTGTTACCCTTTCAAAGGAAGGATGATTTGTTTGAAGCCCCTTCATTCATTCCTGATACTGTTGTCTTTTTGCTTTCTTACTTCTTTTGGTCAGAACTCTTTGTTTTTTTTTTTTTTTTTTAAGCACATACACAAGTATTTCCCAAAGAACCAGCGAAATTTTCAATTTTGTATTTATTTCAGCTTTTATATTTATAATTTTCTTCTTTCTAATGTGGGTTTGTTTTCTTTTTCTAGCTTCCTAAAGGTAAAAGTAAAGTGGGTCACTTATTCAGGCCTTTTTTATGGGTACTGGGGATTGAACTCGGGGACACTCAACCGCTGAGCCACATTGCCAATAAATATTTTGTATTTATTTATAAACAAGGTCTCACTGAGTTGCTTAGTGACTTGCTTTTTCCTCAGAAAAAGGTGCTAAGCAATTCAGTTGAGACCCTGTTTTTTCTAAATAAAATACAAAATAGGGCTGGGGAATGTGGCTCCTGAGTTCCTAAGTCTGGCTTTGAACTCTAGATCCTCTTCCCTCAACTTCCCAAGCTGCTGGGATTATAGGCATGCACTACCACACCAGGCTCAGATCTTTGTTTTTTTAAAACACTGCCTTAGGTGTAATTTCCCAAGTTTTTATATACTTTTATTTAAAATATTTTATAACTTAGTTTTTGGGAATTCCTGTTTGACTTATGGGTTATTTAGAAGTGTGTTAATTTCCACATAGGGAACTTCAAGGTATCTTATTGAATTTTAATGCAATTCTATTGTCTGAAAATATTATGTGCATGAGATAAAACTTTAAAAATTTTTAAGAGATTTTATGACCCCAAATATAATGGTATTTTAGGAAAATTGCAAGCACACATCAAAAAGACATGGGGAAAATGTGTGTAATATATTCATATTTGTTGATAACTTCTGGCACTTTTTATTCCTGTGGTGAGTCTATGCTTGCCTCCACGATTTCCTTTCTGTCTGAAGAACTTCCTTTAGCATTTCTGCTACTGTAGGTCTTCTGGCAAAAGAGCCTTTAAAGTTTTTGGTTTTCTGTTCATGTTAATGTTACCTTCATTTCTGAAGAATATTTTCACTGATTAAAGTATTGTAAATTGACAAAAATTTTTTCAAAACTTGAAAGACATAATTATTGTTTTTTAAGAGCACAAAGTAGTCACATTTTAAAAATCAATAACAATCTCTATATATATAACTACATAAATTATAAGTAGATCAACAATTATATTACTAACATAAACTTATGAACATTTAAACTCAGCAACTTTAATCCATGATTCAGCTTTCAAAAAAAGTATATATGTCATCTTACAAAATATTTACTAAGTCAAACCGAGATAAATCAATAGATTAAATTACAAGAAAACTACAAGAAAAGTTGGTGACCAAAATACTAGATTAAAATATTGTATAAAGCCAGGAGCAATCGAGCACACCTGTAATCCCAGCAGCTTGGGAGGCTGAGGCAGGAGGATTGTGAGTTCAGTCAGCCTCAGAAAAAGGCAGGAACTAAGCAATTCAGTTGAGACCCTGTCTCTAAATAAAATACAAACTAGGGCTGGGGGTGTGGCTCCGTGGTTGTGTGCCCCCAAGTTCAATCCCTAGTTCTATCCCCCCAAAATTGTATAAAAATTTTAGCAATTGGACTTAGGAACCAGAAAGTGTATACATACTTGAAATTTAAAAAAAAGACTCCCAAGTCCTGCTTCACAATCACTATTTTACTCCAAAAGAATGAAGTGGGTTGAGCTGATACAATATTTTTTTTTCTGCTAATGTAGACCATTGTTTCTAAGTTCAAAAGAAACAATATGGAGACTAACATAAGAGTTTTAAAATAACATTTTGCCACTCAAAATAAAATATGAGGGGCTGGGGCTCAGAGGTAGAGTGCTTCCTAGCATGTGCAGGGCCCTGGGTTTGACCCTCAGCACCACATAAAAATAAATAAATAAATAAATCTATTGTGTCTGACTACAGCTAAAAAATATTTTAAAAAAATAATAAAATGAAACAAGATTTCCATCAACTTAAAAAGAAACCATCCAAATACTGACCAGATAAAGAAATCATACGACCATCATACTACTTAAGTGCAGAGTACAAGTATCCCCTATGAGGAAAAGGTATTGGGGGTATGGTCCCAGCTCTCCCTTAGGTTTCGATGGCTTCCCTGGAATTGTGTCTCCTCATACAGAACTGAGGAGGGTGGGCTAGATGGCTTTTTTAAATATTTATTTTTTAGTTGTAGTTGAACACAATACCTTTATTTCACTTATTTATTTTTATGTGGTGCTGAGGAACAAACCCAGGGTCTCGCACATTCGAGGCGAGCACTCTACCACTGAGCCACACAACCCCAGCCCAGCTAGATGGCTTGTAAGAGAACTTCCATCTAAAAGGATCTAGGCTTGAGATCCCATATCTGAGCAGTCTTGGGGGGGGGGGTAGAGGAAATATTCCTTATTTTTTGATACTATCACTTGGAACTATTCTGCACTATTGTTCAAGGAAATCTTTAACCAGTCCTGTTGAAGGATACACAAATAAGGCATTTGACAATTAAATTTTGGTGAAAATATTAAAAAGGGGCCATGTCAAGTTTGGGTAGAAATATAATGCATTGCTATGTTACTATCAGTAGTCAGGACTTCTCTGAATTTTGGGAACCAACCATCTGGTTGGGGAAATGCAGATAAAAATGCATATTAAAGCCATTTGATAGAAATCTAGCAATTATCACAGCTATTACCACATTTCCTGAACTGCTCCCAAGAAGGCAACATTAATGAAACTGGTACTAACAGAAAGGATGAAAGGGAGTCAAGTGAAGGGTAGGAGTTTTTCCTTTACAGAACAATAATCAGAAGAGAACAATTGCTTCTCATTTTCTGTCATATCACTTTTGAAATTTAACATACAGGCTTCATTTTCAAAATGCATCACTTTATTTTCCCCACAAGATGGCCACACCTTATAAACCTTAAGCATGTGACAGTCACATGATTCCTTTAGTAAGTACCAAGGCTTCCACAAGCTTTTCTGGAGTTTACAGCCAGATGAGTCCTCACATTTAAATTATTAATGGTTTCTCCACAGCCATTCGTTCCTTTGATGTTTGGGTTATTTAAGGCAAACTTACTGGATAATTTGTCTTCAACATAGTCCATTTCTGTTCCTAAAAGTATCAACTGTGCTTTCTTTTTGAAGAACACAGATTCCATCTTAAACAACTTCCTCAGAATCTCCTTTTGGTATGAAAGGTCAAAACATTACAGCCCCTGGTTTGAACACTGACTTTCACACATATGTGTTCAGGCTTATCTTTAAGAAGCTGTTTTATCTTGTTTATTGCTGAAGGTGTCAGGGTGAATGCAGCTCAGGTGGGTTGCAGCTTTCTCTTGCTGAAAGCATGGACAGTGGCCTGAACTAATGAGGCTGACAAATTCACCAATATACCACTATAGTCTTGGGCTCCAGCTTGACCACCTCAGCTTCTCTCCAAAAATACCTAATGTGTTGACCCCCACTGTGTGTGTGTTTTAAATATATATATTATTGTACTTGTAGACGATACAATGCCTTTATTTTGCTTATGTATCTTTATATAATGCTGAGGATCGAACAGAGGGCCTCAAATGTGTTAGGCAAGCACTCTACCATTGAGCTACAACCCCAACCCTCTCCATTGTGTTTTGACTTATGAAATTTTATTTTTTTAAGTACTGGGGATTAACCCAAGGGACACTTTACCCCAGATCTTTACAGGTTTTTTTTTTTTAAACTTTTATAAAATACTTTATTTTTTAGTTACAGGTGGACACAATGCCTTTATTTATTTATTTTTATGTGTTGCTGAGGATCGAACCCAGGGCCTCTCACATGCTAAGTGAGCGTTCTACCACTGAGCCACAACCCCAGCCCCCCAATTCTTTTTATTTTGTAATTTTTATTTTGAGGCTATCCTTGAGCTTGTGATATTCCTGCTTCTGCCTTCTGAGGATTACAAATGTGCACCACTGTGCCTGGTTTGGCTTATAAAATTTTCTGACAATAAATGTATCTGCTGTAAGCCGTTGTTATACTCCTCTGTATGTTGGGTGTTTCTTCATTTTGCTTCGCCTGGAAATTTTAAGATTTTCTCTTTACATCTAGTTTCCAGAAGATTGATAATGATGTCCCAGTGCATGTACACACTGTGGGTATGTGTTTATCCTGCATGGGACTGCAAAGCTTCATGGATCTAAAGATTATTGCTTTTATTAATTATGGAAATGTATTGAACACTATTTCTTCAAATGTTTTCCATTCTCTTCATTATTTTTGGAGATTTATTCTAATCCTCATTAATTTGCATGATAAACAAAAGTAGCCTTAAATTATAGATGAGAAAACTGCGGTCTGAATAGTTTATACAATTTGCACAATATTACACATTATTACTAAAGGTAAATCAGTCACATCCAACTTCAAAAGTGCATAGTTTTCTTGCCATGTCATAATATTTTCTCTTCTTTCCCCACTTAGAATACTTTTAGCCACAGCAAATACATAATGTCTTTAAAGTCTCAATCCCAAGTTTATGGAAGCCTTTTATGATTAACCTTAATATGGGTCCCTGAATATAGCAGTTGCTCAATATTATAATTACAAAAGAACTACTTCTCATCAGTATAACAATATTTGCAAATCAACTAAGGAAAAATGAAATGATTCTATAAAACACTACTGCAGAACTTTGTTTTTCAGGAAGGGTTAAGTTACTGTGAATTCTGTCCTAACTAAAATCTTCAGGGTTATATCAAATATCTGAGGAAATAAGAAAATAAACAGAATTACCTTAAAAGTTGCAAATATAAGGCGGGGAAGGACTATCACAGAAGTAAACACTGGCAAAGAGCACTCAAAAATATTCACCTTCCTATTAAGTCTTAAAGACCTAATATGATATTTAACACACTCTAGGAAGACTTAGATCTTTTTCACCAATTATACTTTTGCTACACTACACTCCTGGCTTGCATAATAATGACAGTGACTACAGCTGTTAGTTGAGTCATATACTCTGTTAGTATATGATCCCTTTGGATTTATTTCAAAACAGGAAAATTACTTCAAAGATCCGGCAAGTGATGTCTTATAAAAAAATGCATACTACTTTTTATTTACACATTGTTTATATACTTTACTTCACAGATGATAGAGCTATTGTATCCACTGACTATACCTAGAATAGAACATGGTTCTGGTTATTTGCCTTTAAATTGCAAAATAAAGACTGTTGTTTCCTTTGTTGATGAACATGTGAGAATATTAGGTCAAAGATTAAGAACATAAAGCAACCTAAGACAAAATCTAATTTAATACGTTTTGGGGGGTGTCTCACAGAGAATACAAATTTGTTGGACAGAGCATTAATACAACCTTATAGTCAGGAAATCTTTTACCTGCTCTTTTCAATGCCAAAACCAAAACAATGCACTGTGGGTGTTTATCCTGCATGGGAATGAAAAGCTTCATGAATCTAGAGGTTTCCTTCCCTTTATTCTCTTCTGTGATAGGTTTATTTCTATTTGCTTTCACTTCGGTAAGTGTCAGTTTTTGGCAATTCCAGTTGTATGTATGAAAATCTGATGTGGTCTTCTATCCTGCTGGAGTCCTAGGCTTTGTCCTTCATCTACTAGCACCTGGATATGTTACAACTAATAGACTCTCAATCTCCAGGTATCAAGCAAGCAGATGCTGGACAGCTCTAGTGCTTATTTATGAATCAAACTTATTAAAAAATCTCTGGTTTCCTATTATTTCAAGGTTTGGTAATGTTCCAAGAATGTTGCCATATTTTATCTAGTAGTTTTAGGTTTAAGGTAATAACAAATTTGTTAGCTCTGTACATCTAATCCATCAAAAGGGTAATAAATAACTCTAATCTGTAGTAATACCACCAAAATTCTTTTGCAGTGCTGGGGATGAAACCCAGATCTTCACACATGTTAGGTTATCATTTGACTACTGAGCTACATCCTCATCTGGCCACCAGAATTTTAACAGTTCTAAATTACCCCTTTCAAGCTCACAAACTGTTCTAATTGCATACCCCTAGACTTTGGTTCTTACTCTCCCAATCATTCAACATTTTGTTTAAATCTTTGACTTCTTTGTGACACTGATGTTAACTACTTTTTTCTACTCTTTACCTTCTCCTTTTTTAGGCATCTATAACAGTGCTGTTTGATTTTTCCTATTTAAGTCACATTCACTAACATTTATTCTTCCTCTTTTCTTCCCTTCCAAATGCTAATGTTTCTTAGGTCTCTATCCCATTCATCTCTTCATGTTATAATTTTTTCCTGGGCAATCTCACTCATTACCAAATTCAAGTTTACACATGTATTGATAGGTCTGTATTTCTACAGAGAGGTCACTGAAAATATAAACCACTACTTCCAGCTGTCTGTTAAACATCTCTATCTCAACAGCCTGAAAACAGTTTAAATTAAATATATTCATATATTTCTGTTACACTCCATTTTTCTCACTACAAAGTAAAAATTTTCTAAAACACATATATGTGTATTCATAAATATTTCCTGTCCTACCTTAGAAGAATTACACTTTCCAGTCCACACTGATATAAGACTGAACTTGCTCTTTACTATGACCCTTTCCTCTGTCTCATAAGATAAGCAACAATCGTGAGACGCTATTTTGTGAGCTAAGGTACTAGAGAAGATAACATGCAGGAGACTTCAATAATATTTTTTTGGGAACAGATATTTGATGGTCACATAACGTGAAAAAAAGTTGTTGTTATTTTAAGCCCTAGGACTGAGAGATAATTTTTTAGAATTGTGCATCTTTGTTGATTCTGCCTAATATGCCAAAAACTTATCCTCCTTATTCAAAATCATTCCATAGTTCCTAATTGCATCCACAATAAGTTTCAGCTCCTATGAATGAAAAGCAAACTGCATGTGATAGAGTCCATTATTACTTTTACACCTCACTTTCAACCACTACCATCATAACTACTCCTTGGACACAGTCATACCCAATAATATGTTCTTCCCCTATTCTATTTCATGATTTTGTGCCTTTCTGAGGATGTACTAATGTTACTTTGTTAAACACATTTGTAAACTTTATATTGTCCCACTTATTTATACTTAAATTTAATATACAACAGTGTATGTACTACTTTTTCAGGGGCAACAACATTAATCATTGGAAGGGATCAGTGTGTCATCGCATCTGTTACTTTTATTTGTTTATTTTCATATGGTGCTGAGGATCAAACCCAGGACTTCACACGTGCTAGGCAAGTGCTCTGTCACTGAGCCCAGTTCCAGCCCCATGTCACCATATTTTGTATACTGCTCTGTGAAAAGAATTTAACATACTGTTTATTGATGAATATGCCTGAATTCTTGATAGTAGTAACTTTATCTTATTGATGTTTGAATCCTAATGTACATTACCAACAATAACCCTTAAAACACATTTGATTTATTGGTCTCATGGTAAGAGAAACTTTATGGATTTCGATATTCTCTTTTCTGTTTACTAAATTAAGCTGAGAAACTTTACCCTAGTCTAGATAGACCACATAAAAATTAGTCATTCCTTGTTAAACAGTTTGAAAATCTAACGTAATATAAAAACAAAACAGCATAAGAAACACAACTATCGCTGATGTTTAAATTCCACTGTATAGCTGGGCACAGTAGAGCATCCTTGTAATCCCAGGAATCTGGGTGACTGAGAAAGGAGGACTGCAAGATCAAGGCCTTACTGAGTATCAGATGAGTGAAACCCTTAAACATGGCTGTGATCCTGCAATCTGTACACGTAGGAAAAATAAGAATTCATACCCCATTTGAATCAAAGGTATGATATACGATATGAAAGAGCTTTGTAATGTTTTGAGCAATCAATTAAAAAACAAAACAAAACAAAAAAAAAGGGGCTGGGCTAACTCCAGAGGTACTGTTGAATCTCTCGTATTAGAAAAGAAAAAGAAAAAATCCAAACAAAATATAAGATTTCATTTTACCTTAGGCACAGTACTACTAATAAAGAGCTTCTAGAATGTTGTAGATAATCATTAAGTAAACTCAACAAATACTATGCTGATACAATTTGACAGGAAGACTTATACTGATGAAAAAACTAAATGCTATGGCTAAAAGGCATAAGAGATCTACTAATCAAAGACAGAGATAGAAAAGTAAAAGATATGTCATTTCCTTGCTTAAGAACTTTCTACCTTTCACTGTGTTTAAGTTTCTTACTACTGGTCCCTACTTACCCTTCCAGCTTTACATTGAAAAACTGTCTTTATTCTAACTATAATGGTTCTTTTATTTATTTTCTTGAACACCCTATTCTCTGTTTTATATATATTATTCTCAGTGCCTGGAATGAACATGCTATTCCCAATCTCTCCTGATAATATTAATAAGTTTAAAATTATTTCTTAATCCTCAGTAAATTCAGATATATGTTTTTTAAAGAAAATTAGGGGCATATCCATAAATTTTTTTGTGTGTATATGGTAGGGATTGAACCCAGGATCTTGTACATGCTAAGCACATGGTTCCTCCACCATTAAACTACATCCCTCAGTCCTAAATCTGTGTATAAAATATAAAAATATGTTATATTGTATTAATTAGTTGGGTTTAATTTACTTACTTATTTTTGGTGCCTGGGATTGAACCTAAAGGCACTTAACCACTGAGCCAGATTCCCAGACCTTTTTATTTTGAGACAGGGTCTCAGTAAGTTGCTTAAAGCTTCATTAAGTTGCTGAGGCTAGTCTTGATCTTGCAATCCTCCTGCCTCAGTCTTCCAAGTCACTGAGATTACAGTCATGCACTAATACATCTGGCTCAGTTTTGTATAACTCAAAATAAACATATATTAGAAATTTAAGGGGCTGGGGATGTGGCTCAGGCGGTAGTGTGCTTGCCTGGCATGCGTGCGGCCTGGGTTCGATCCTCAGCACCACATACAAACAAAGATGTTGTGTCCACCGAAAACTAAAAAATAAATGTGAAAATTCTCTCTCTCTCAAAGAAAAAAATTAACTGTAAAAAAAAAAAAAGAAATTTAAAGTTGAGGATAAAAAACAAATTATTTAATAGAGGTTCTTCTCATGCCTAATAATTATTTTGCATGTCCTCAGAGATCTGTGAATGCTCTTTGGAAGTTATTACTTTACCATAGAACTTTACATGTATATAAGAACTTATTAAATGCCTCCAATCCATACTCCCCTGTTAGGCAACATGTTCTAACTTCAATTTGGCTTTTTAAAGAGTAAGACTTACATTGTTTCAATGTACATTATTACTAATTCTCATGTACCAAGATCACTTTTCTTTCTTTGAGTACTTGGGATTGAACCCAGGAGCATTCTACCTTTGAACTAAGTCTCCAGCCCTTTTTTATTCTTATTTTTTGAGACAGAATTTAGCTAAGTTTCTCAGGCTGGTCTCAAATTTGCAATCCTTCTGCCTCAGGCTCCGAAGTAGCTAGCATTATAAGGGTGCACCACGGTGCCTGGCCACATTAGTTTTCATAATAAAATTATATTGTAAGTCATTCACAACAGGTGAACAGGTGAGAAACCCTGAAAATCTGTTAAAATAAATAGTACTAGCCTGTGGAAGAAGTACTCTCAGATGAAGATCTTTTCCGGGTAGGGCTACAATTTGTGCTCTCTGATGGTCGCTGGGAAGGTTTATCTGAGTTTGACTGGGAACCTAGAAAGATAGGAAGAGATAGAAATCATAGGAAACTTCAGGTCTAACAATAATGTCAAATCACTCACTCTGTATTATAACTGTGTATTTCAGTTGCTGTCATTGCCATTCACTGTAATAACATGACTTGTAAGCTGGCAATAAGAGGAAAATAAACAAAGGACAAATCACACTAGATGTTGCGGCAGAATTTCGCAGATTTCATAATTTCTCTGGTTACATTAGCAGAGGGAAAACTAGTCTTAGTAAAAGAATGAACAAAAAATATACTTTTGGTTTTACCATTTTGAATACAAATCCACTCCTGGTTTCTGATTAAAATTCATAACATAACTGACAAACAAATCTAACCTATGTATTTTATTTAATAAAATCAAGGATAGATAGTAAAGGGCTGGACCTTAAATTCACACATCCTATCTAATTCTCAGAAAAATTATTTACACTCTATGTACTATTTCTATAGAAAATTTTGAAAGAACTGGAAATTAATTCATCCACAGAGGAGAATAATCTCCTTTAAAGTTTTATAGTGAAGGAATCTTGGTTTATACATTAAAGCCATGAAAACAAATTTAATTTCCATTCAAATAGTCTCATAATTTTAGGAAAACTCCAAATCGATGTAGCATAATTTAACATATCTCTTTCTGAAAAGTATATTATTGTTCAGGAAAGTTTATTTTCCTGAGTAAAAGTTGGTTCTGATAGCAGTTTGCTTGTTTTCTAAAAAGTCAGCTGTTGAAAAAACACAATGCATGCCCATTTCATGTTTGTTTAAAAAAAACCAAAAACCTCTAGGAGTACTCTGAAATGTTCGTTTTTACCTTGAAAACAAATTACAAATAAAAAGCTGTAACATATCATTGGAGACACAAAAGGTAAAGGAAATCAAAAACTTGAAGATGAGATTTTTAAGATCTGCCTCTAAGAGTTACATCTTTAATGAAGAAGTGACTAAATCACTAAAGGACAAGGCAGGGACAGAAGAAATGAATGGAGCTAAGTTTCAAATATTTTCCTTTCTCTAAGAGGAATAGTAGACCACCAAGCTTTGTTTTAATTAAGTAGTTTTGTAAATCACATCACTGTAAATACTCTTTCAGCAGGCTACTGGCAGCATTACTCAGGTGAGAGATAAGACTTGCCATTGAAGAGTAAAAAGTTAGATTTCTAGAGAAACTAATGTGATAGTAGAACCTACTTCTAAAACACAGTGATGAATGATATAAGATCTATTCAAGAAGCAAGATTGTTTATTGTTGAATTTTTAAAACAGATAAAAGGGATTTTAAAAACTAACAGTGTTAATAATCCCCCTAGAGTATGATTCAGATAGGATAAGATTTCCACTAAAGAGCTAAATGTCATTAAAAAAAGAAAAACCAAAAGAGCTAAGTATCATAATAAAACATCTAAGAAGTAAAAGCCCAGAAAACAACGAAGACTTTAAAGTAGTAATACTGAAAACTTCATATATGGGACAGATATATATTTCCTACCGAGACACAGTCAAGACAGAAGACAATAGTGGCCAAGAAGCTTGAGACATCATTGAACTCTATTAGCATTCCTGATAAATGGCCAAACAATCATAGATTAAGTGCCAGGGGAAAAAAGGGGATCAGAGAGCACTTTTTATAAAGTCTTCGCTAAAGTTACTAACTACCATATATTGAGTGTATTTTACATGCTCAGTACTGATAGAAATAAGCCCTCAAGGAGCTTACTTAGGGTTGTGCACGTCATCATGTAATTCAGGTGGCAACTGTGCCATTCATTCTTGAGCTCTGTCTTCAGTTGCTAAGCTATTTGGTAACTTTTCCCAAATTTCTTGGTCATCTTCAAGAAAGTCTTGATGAAGGCTTCAACTATACCTTTGATCATAAGGATATCCTGAGAATCACCCTGCCTGGCCTCACCCACCTCAGGGTAAAAGAGGGTACAGGCACTTTCTTCAAAGCTCCTTCTTTGGTGGCATCTGGAGCTGCAGAGGAGGCAGTGGGAGGTGGAATGGGGGTCAGATCCCCGGAGATCGTTATTGGCAGCATTGTACAGCAATTCCTGAGAAATTGAAACAATTGAGAAAGAGATGGCTTAGCTCACTTAGCTTTTGAGCCATTTTTCATTTCCTGAAAGTAATGGAGGCCAGCAGCCTATTCTTAGGATTTAATAAGAGACTGGAATAAAACTTCATTCAGGAAGGTTTTAATTTTAAAAGTCTGTTTGAATTCCCTGTTCATATAGAGCAGAGTTCCTCGTAAAATTATTCCACATTTAAAGAGAATAAAGTTGTATTCCTGAGATAGAGATTTCTAGGCTTGATAATCATCAGCTCTAGAATCTTATTTCATTCAATAACAGTGTTATAGGAATAGTAAGAAGATGAGAACACCTGAAAAAAACATTACACAATGATGTAAAGCAAGTAAGTTTAAGATTGAAAAATGATGCCATAACTTATGTGCAAGAAGCAACAACCTGTTAAAGATGCACAAAAGTTTGCTAAAATTAGGCTACCAGCAGAAATCATATGAAATCTGCAAAAACTATCTCCATTACTGCCAGAAACATACTCTTAGGTAAGTCCCATTATGCAGTACAGTGTCTAAGGAAGAACAAGATACTGTCCAGAGAGAACTAGTGAATCTATTTCAACAGAGACCAATATACCTGTTTTCAAAGCTGGAACAGTGGAATGCAGAATTGATGTGGAATGGTGTTAAGTATATGGACTATAGAGAAAGGCATCGTGGGGTTGATTCCTAGATCAGCAATAAATTAAATTACAGGAGCGAGGCAAGTAAATGTGCCTGAATTTTGGTTTATTAAAGCACTCTAAATCACATGATTGTTTTGAGACCTGAAATGAGATAATGTAATACAAAATCACTTTACAATATTCAAAGGATTTTACAATTTTTAGTGACTGTTACATATAAATTGGCTCCCTATGTTTATCATGAAACATCTATCTATATATTTATCTATTTGCTTTTGCTGCTAGGGATTGAACTACGCATGCTAAGAACTTGTTCCACCATGCAGCTACACACTAGCCGTAACATGGAATTTTTACAGTTTAAATATTTATTTATGTCACTGACAGAATAACATTAAATACTAAATTAAAAATTTTAAAAGTACAGACATTTAAGCTAAATTAGGGAGCTAGAAATAAACTATTATTTATTTATCTTAAATGTAAAGCAAATCTAATCAAGAAATACTCTTAAAATAGCTACCTTTGGGGCTTGAGGTACTTGCAGAATTAAAAAAAAAAAAAAAAAGCTTCTCTGAAGTGAATCTTCTAATTCACCAATCCTTCACCATAGTTTATGTAGAGTTGGGATATGTTCTGGATTATGGCAATAAAACCATGTGATCAAGGGATGAATATGAACCAGAAATTGTCTTTCTGTTCAGTTCTTTACCAGGACAAAGTAGTTTTCTGTTTCCCTTATACAATTCTTCTAATTCATAGGTGACTTAGGAAATTTACTGTTTTTCTTGGTATATTTATCATATAAAGAATGTTTGTTCAGGTCTCTAACAGTGGACATTTTACATCTGCTTGGAAGAATGTGTAAAAACTCTTTACTCCTCAAAGTACAAGAGGCATGTGTGTCCTGAAGTTCAAGAAAATTTCACACTTTTTCAAACTACACAGAGAACACAAAAAAATTTTGACATTAGAGTTCCCATCATTTTTCATTTCAATTTATTGTTAAGAATATGTAAGTATTTCACAAGCAAACAGGGAATATAAGTGATAATTTCACAATTTACAAAATTTGGGGGATAAAAAAAACAACTGGGTGTATCATTACTCAGATGAAAGTTTTAGAAATATGTTTAAAAATTCTATACACATAAGTGAAGGAAGTGAAAATTACAGATAAATCACAAAAAAAGGCCTATCTAAGTAAAATTGGCAGTATATATTGATCACCAATATATTCTTTATTGGAAATAAAGCCCTTCATGTAAACCAGAAAGCAGGCTACTACTAAAAAGGGAAAATAAAAGAGAATCATAAATTGAGATAATAGACATAGGATACAAAGAATTTAAAATGAACCTGGAATGTGGACATGAGAAAGAGCCTTGAAACTAGTTATGACAGAGTCTGGATTTTATTTGGCTATTATTTGATGAACTTTAAAGATGAAGACAGGTTTTGAGAAATCACCTGTGTCAATTTAGATGAGAAAAGACTACTTTTCTAGCAAAAACAATAAGATGAAATTATGGATAAGAATGTTGGAAAGGTAAAAAAGGAAAAAAGAACACAAATGATTTAAGGATAAGATTCCGGAAATCCTACATTCTACACAAAAATGAGCAGATGCCAAGAAGCTACTTTGAAGTCAATTTGTTTCAAGAGATTTTAATGAATTCTACATAGGAAGAAGTGAAATAAACCTGAGATAAAAGATGCCTGTGAGGAAAATTCAAATAGGCAAAGATATCAGAATAACTGAGGCAATTCCACTGTAGTATCCATGTGAAGAGGGATAGAGACATCACAAAGAAAACATGACAATAAAAATTCAACCCATTTCATTGAAGCCAGAGCATCCCCGGCTAAAAAATGAGGAATTTCCTTAATGCCAAAATATAAATTAGTTAAGAAAACACAGTGTATGAAATTAATAGTTTGGTTTAATAGAACATATATTTCTTTAGTCTAAATTCAATATTAAAACATATTTCTTTAGTCTAAATTCAATATTAAAACTTCTATAACTGAGTTTTAGACACCTACTGGAGTTAAATACTATATATTCCCAAATAACTAGGCAATTATTTAAATAATTAGAACGTGTGATATATACAATGCTATAAGTATCTTTGGGTAAACTACTTAAAAAAAAAAAAGGTCAAGTGTGCTAGATTTGGAATGATAAAAGTAGTAGTCAGTTCAAAGATGATATAAATTTTCATGTATTTTAAAAATTTTAGATATTTAAAGTGTTCATTTCCACCAAAATTGAAGAATGTTATAAAATTTTACTTAAAAATATTTTTTGGGAGGGGCTGGGGATATATCTCAGTTGGTAGAGTGCATGCCTTGCATGCACAAGGCCCTGGATTCAATCCCAAGCACCACACACACACACAAAAATTTACTTTTGTTATTCATAATTCATAATTATTTGGGAAGTGTGTTAACAACTAAACCAAAACTGGTTGTCATAAAAATGGTTACACAGTAACAGAATATGAACTTAAATAGCAAACTATTAATACATTTTTGATAAAGATTTTTAGTTCCCAGATTCAAGTTGTGAATCCTTTGATTCACAGCTCCCATCAGCCAGGGAAGCTTCTTGTCGATGAGCTGAATAAATGCCGAGATAAAAGCTAGATTTACAATAAAAACAGCTGTTTCCAATTGTGGGAAATGCTTTTATAGAAAGTAATACATTTTATTTGACTTGCCAATTAAATGTACAACAAGAGAGAATGATTCAGAGCCTATGCTGACAATTTCTAAGCTAAAAAGTCTGTTTTTCTCCCTCTAATTGGACTATTTCTCATAATGCCCAAATCAGATTATTTACTGAAATGGAATCCCTCTGGAAATTCCCAGAATTGTATTAACCACCACAATCAATTTTATGCTTTTATCTCCACATGTACATGTTATTTTTGTGTGTATCTTAGATACAACTCTAGAGAAATTGTCTGAAATTAGAATATTCTGACTGATGCTTATAACCCTTCAGTTAAAAAGAAAACAAGTGCTGGGTGGTGTCTTAAATCTGTAAACCCAGCTACTAGGGAGGCTGAAGCAGGAAGATTCCATAGTTCAAGTCCAGCTTGAGCAATTTAACTATACCCTGTCACAAAATTTTTTAAAAAGCCAGGGTTATAGCTCAATGGGAGGGCACATAAGGGTTCAAGTCTCAGTGGCACAAAAGAAAAAAAGAACTCAGTATGCTGCTTCAACCAGTATGCTTTCACAGTGGATACATTTTCCCCCCCAAACAAAAACATATAGGCTTCATTTACTTTAGGGACATAAATAGCCAATATAGAGTGTTTCACATAGATAATGCATACTACTTACAAAGCAGTAAATCACCAACACTAACGTCTCAGGGTCTGCATGTTTGATCACTTGTAAGCGATAAATACTAAATATAAAATATCACATGCTACTGCTTTGTCCATTTTGAAAATCAGGTTACAAGTTCTACCATGAGCTTTAAAAAACAATGCTGAAAAACAGGAAGGAATCTCTGACATTCTGGATCAGATACTCTTTTTAACTAGAAGTATTTCATATCTATCCAACATAGATCAATTAAAAAATAGAATCCTTTCTAAGGATTGGGTGAGATCAGGAAACTTGATATAATTTAAGTATGTAATGTGAAATTACTATTTAATTTGTGAAAGGCTGATTTCAGATTGGTAGTCTTTAAATATTAATATAGAATAAAATGTAAATTAGAAAAATAAGCCAAACACCACATAACTTATAAAAATTCATTAATTTGTTATTCTGAATTTTTCTTTTTATTTGGTACTTGGGGTTGAACTCAGAGGCACTCGACCACTGAACCACATATTTAAAAGAAAGTCTATCGAAAGAAGAGACTAGGCCAGGCATGGTAGCACAGCTTAGTAACACTCTATCTCAAAATAAAATTAAAAAGATGGGACCGGACACAGTGGCCTACTCCTGTAATCCCAGCAGTTTAGGAGGCTAAAACAGGAGGATCACAAGTTCAAAGCCAGCCTCAGCAAAAGCAAGGCACTAAGCAACTCAGTGAGACCCTGTCTCTAAATAAAATATAAAATAGGGCTGAAGATGTGGCTCAGTGGTAGACTGCCCCTGAGTTCAGTCCCCAGTATTCCCCCAAAAAGAAAAAAACCTTAACATTGTCATAATACTATTAATGAAATTATAGAATTTGTCCAAATTTCACCAATCTCCTTTTCCTGTTTTAGGATCAAATCTAGAATATCTCCCTCCATTCTCCTTTAGTCTCCTCTGATCTTTAAAAGTTTTTCAATCTTTCCTAGTTTTCTCAGGTCCTTAATACTAAAATGTCCCTTCTTCCCCCCATTAGACTGGGATTATGGAGTTTCAGAAAAAATACACAAGGATGAAGTTCTCTTATCACATTATATCAGAGAATACATAATATCATCACATCTTAACATAGGTGAAGTTTATATTATATGAGGTTAAGGGGCTGCTGGCAGGCCTCTTCATGTTAAAGTTACTATTTTTAACTTTCTATTCTTTATTCCTTGGAAATGAGTCACTATTATCCAGCCTGTATTCAAGTAGAGGGTAATTAATCTCCACCTCTTTAAAAGTGGATGACCTATATATTATTTGGAATTCTTCTGTAAAGAATTTTTGCCCCTTTTCTTCCATGTATTTATATAGCCAATAATTTATTTTTATCAGCATGAATTAATAGATATTTTTAAAGGTAATAACCTAATAGTTGTAAGCACAAGAAGACCAGGCTGGACACAAACTTTACGGATCAGCCAAAAGCCTTTATTTAGGAATGGTATCATGGATCTGATGGACCCACTCTCCTGGTGGAAAATGAGCCACTAAATAAAAAGAGGAGACTGGGCTTACATAGGTTAAGTGTCTCAGTTTGGGCACTCAGGAATTTGGGGTCTGTTTTATTGGGCAAAATGGGAGGGAGTCTGAGGTTGGTGGTTAGTCTCTGGGATTTATCTTACTGGACCAGATGGAGGGCCTGGGTCAGTGGTTGGTATCCTAAAGGATTTGTTCAGGGAAGGATTAATGCTTTGGCCTCTTCCCAGAGACTGCCTTTCTAGGTTTGATGGACGCCTCCTCCCCAGGGTTTGTTTTATCACCAGAAAAGAATGTACTAGGAAAGGATTAATGCTCCCAATGTACGGTTGGCTTTCTCACTCCCCTTTTCTCAGGCCTATTTTGGGGTTTGTCATTTTCCATATCTAATAATATTTATTGTTTTATTCATTATTTATTATGTTGCTTAAATTGTACCAGTTTGGGTTAATGGGAACTGTTTTAGGATAATAATGTTCTAAAGGTAATCAACAACTTTGTACAAAATATGAATGTTTTTTGGGCATTTTAACATAATATCAAATTAACGTAAAATGAATATATCTTATGTATGTGGTATATGGGAAGAAAAAACAATGGAAAATTCAGGAGATCAATTTAAAAGAACATATAGTTATGCTTTTTTAAAAAATGTTTTTTAGTTTTAATTGGACACAACACCTTCATTTTATTTGTTTGTTTGTTTATTGTTTATTTAGTTTTATGTGGTGCTGAGGATTGAACCCAGTGCCTTGCACATGCTAGGCAAGTGCTCTACTGCTGATCCACAACCCCAGCCCCTAGTTATTCTTTTTAAAGTGATTTTTTACATATAAGATTTAAGCATGAGTAAAATTCATTGAAATTGCTAGAAAATAGAAAGACAACAGCAAAAGTGAAAGGTGAAAATATCTTAATTATCAACATATCCCCTCTTTCCATTCACAAAACACATCCCAACTGCCTAACTGATCTAAAACCTTGTCATTCTTGACTATAAACTCCCTTAGGAAACTCATGTGAGTTGGGTGTGGTGGTGCTTGCCAAGGATTCCAGAGACTGGGAGGCTGAGTCAGGAAGATCACAAGTTCAAGGCTAGAGTTGGCAACTCATCAAGACCCTGCCTCAAAATAAAAAATAAAGGGTAAAGCCAGTCACACTGGCACATGCCTGTGATCCCAGAGGTTCCGGAGGCTGAGGTAGGAGGATTGGAAGTTCAAAGCCAGCCTCAGCAACTTACTGAGGCCCTAAGTAACTCAGCCGTTGGGCTCCATCCCTGGTACCCACCACCTGCCGCCCGTCCACCCCCACAAAAAAATCATAGTCTGTGTACCCTAAATATTATCTTTTCTTTTTTGTGGCTTCCACAATAAGTCACTAAAATTTCAGGTTTGATTTCTTGTGCTGTAGATCCATATGTCACAAAATAGCATGAAAGCCAAATCTGCTTTCTGTATTCACTCTTGTTCCCCACCCCCTTTTGTTTTGGTATCAGAGATTTAACCCAGGTCTGCTTAACCATTGAGCCACATACAGAGCCCTTTTTATTTTTTGAGATAGAATCTCACTAAATTGCTCAGGGCCTTGCTAAATTGCTAAGGCTGGCTTTGAACTTGCAATCTTCCTGCCTCAGCCTCCCAAATCGATAGGATTACAGGTGTGGGCCCCAGTGCCAGGTTACCAATCTTTTCTTTTTGCATACCGCCTCATTTCACTTAATCTCATTACTATTCAACTAATTGCCCAAAAGGAGTACCTGCGAGCCATTCTAATATCCTTCACATTTTCTTCTTATTTGTTCCTTCTGAATGTCTTTTCTATCCGTGACTTCAGGCCACCACACTATTTTGCTGAAACGGTTTCTAAACTGATCTCTTTTCTCTAATCCACCTTTCTTTCACATTGTCATCAATGTAGTCTCATCAAATCAATCTTCTGCTTAAAATCTTCAATTTCCTTTTGTTTACACGGTAAACTTAAAACCTTTTGGTGTCTTATAAACAAAAAGCTTTATGATCTTTCCTTGTCCATTTTTCCAGCCTCATCTCTTAGGTTCCACATCAGGCTATTAATACTTAAAGAAGTACAGTTATCTCCAAGCCCCTGACAAAACTCATTTCTCGGTCAGAAATAGTTTTTACTCCTGGTTCTTTGTATGCTAAATTCAAAACCCTTTCTCAACTCTTAAAAAAAGTGAGTCCCTTGTTTCTCTGTTCCTAAAAATACCTTGAAACATCCCACTATTTGTTGAGGGTAGAATTTAAAGTTATTGAGGGCTATTTTCCTTATACCTAGCACACAACACGCACAAAATAATGGTTTACTGAAAGGTTAGTTACTCTTTTTTAAAAAAAATATTTTTATATATATCTTTAGTTCTTGATGGACCTTTATTTTATTCACTTATTTATATGTGGTGCTGAGATCAAACCCAGTGCCTCACACCTGTAAGTAAGTGCTCTACTACCGAGCCACAACCCCAGCCCAGGATAGTTACTCTTAAGGGAATATTTAAGAACAAAAGTCATATACTTAATGTATACCTTACGTAAATTAAGTTCTGTCCTTAAAAGGATCAAATTTGAAGATATCTGAGGTTGAAATTTTGCTAAATTTTATTTAAGTAAAAAATTTTCCTCAGTGTGTGTGTGTGCAAGCACACAGCACTGGGGACGGAACATAGAGGCACTCAACTACTGAAGCATGCTCAATCACTGAAGTGTGTCCCCAGCCCTTTAATTTTGAGACAGCAAGACACCAAGTTGCAGAGGCTTAGGATCCTACTTCCTCAGCCTCCCAGTAGCTCAACTGGTTTTTGTTAAAAGGATAATTAAATGTGTTCTCGTGTTAAGTTAAAAAGGCACATTAAGTTCTTATTAGAAATGAGGAATTAGTTTGTGTGTTGACAGAGCTGAAGGGGAAAGGGGTGTAAAGGGAGCAGACTCAGGGGTTGAAGGGCTTTGAAGACTCTGGAGATTGAGAAGGTCCCTCTACTCACGTAGCTGGAGGAGTCCTCCCAGTCTCCTTGCTCCTGTGGGGTGAGAAGCCAAATAAGTTTTTTGGGGGGGATGGGATAAAAGGATGGAGAGAAAACTGATGATAGGAACAGGGACAGCCTGGTGGAAACTGACCAAGAACCCAGCTTCCTGCTTGGTACTCAGACATCTAGTCCCCGTAATACACATTCCCCACAGGAACCCAAAGTTATAGCATCCCTTCCAAATCCTAGCTATCCCCCTTCCCTGTTGATTTCTCCTTGCCAGGGAACAGAGGCCAAGAGTCTCCAGGAAGAAGAGGATGGAAAGCAGGGATTCCTTCAGAATGAGCAGGTCTGGCTCCATCTGAATATTAGCCTTGCTTCTCCACACACCATCTCTCCAGCCTCCAAGAATCTTCTTCAAGCCCTGGGGTCTCATTCTTCTTCCCTGCAGACCTGATCTCCCTCTGGATCTGGTGGCTGAGGATCAATCTGTTTCCTACGGGAACAGAGGGCCTCCTTCCACAGTCTCCAAAACTCTTCAAGCCTGGCTTCCACTCCACCCCCACATCCAGAAGAGAAAGAACAGCTCTACAAAATCATCCACAATGAGGGGGTAGAGAGAGAAGAGGGGAGGGGAGGGGAGGGAAGGGGGGATAGTAGAGGATAGGAAAGGCAGCAGAATACAACATGACACTAGTATGGCAATATGTAAATCAATGGATGTGTAACCGATGTGATTCTGCAATCTGTATACGGGGTAAAAATGGGAGTTCATAACCCACTTGAATCAAAGTGTGAAATATGATATATCAAGAACTATGTAATGTTTTGAACAACCAACAATAAAAATTAAAAAAAATCATCCACAATGACCAGTGCCAAGGGATAAAAAGGTCATCTTTGCTGCACCCCCAGGGGAACATGAGCTCCTGGAATTGAGGCTAGGAGTTCAGAACAGTGGTGATGGTGGGGTTAAATGGAGTAGTGAAGATTCCTGTACACACAATTGCTAAGACTTGAACCCCCAACCAACTCCTTTCTAACTCTTGGGGCTCAAGGTTGGGCAACTTACTACATGTCCTCAAAACTGTTTGACAGGGATATCAGAGACTGGAAAGTGCAGAGAAATTACAATATTCATTGCTCTCATCTTCCCTGGGAACTGGACACAGTGGAAGTACTCTGGGGATAGGCAAGTTAGGATAGTCATTTAATACCCTCCTCAAGTATGGGGGAGCCTGAGGCAAGTTAAGAAGATCCTAATCAGTGATCTCAGAAATATCTAGGAGTCTCTTTTCTGAGCTGGGTCAATCAGGGTATGAGGGCTCAGGTCTGCCCCTCCCAAGAAAAAACACCCAAGGTTATAACCTAAGAGACAGCTCCACCTTACTTCTCAGAAAAAAGAGGGAGGGTGGGCACGAAAATAGAGATTAAAACTCTTCTTCTAGTCAGGCACAATGGCCTGCCTGCCTGTATTCCCAGCAGCTAGGGAGGCTGAAACAGGAGGATCAAGAATTCAAAGCCAGCCTCAGCAATAGCGAGGCACTTAACAACTCAGTGAGACTCTGTCTCTAAATAAAATGCAAAATAGGGCCAGGGGTGTGGTTCAGTGGTTCAGTCCCCCAGAGTTTAATACCCAGTACCAAAAAACAAAACAAAACAAACAACAATAACAACCTGTTCTTCTACCAACAACCTCTTCTTCTATCCCAACTACCAGCTCCCTCTAGCCTCTTGGACTGCCCACCTTTAGTTTTGCTGATCCTCCCTCTCCATCTCTGCTCTGAGTCTATTTGATTTTTTGGTTATATAAATAATTGCAACACTTGAAGAAAAATCAAGTCACATCTACATTCTCTTAGCAGTAATTGTGAAGATGGAGAGATTTCAAAAAATAGCAATTAGTAGAAGAATTTAGAGTTCTGATAAGAATATAGCTGGTCTTTGTCTCTCGTTTCTGGCACAGCTTCAAAAGCTTTAGAATTCTGAATGACAGGAATGTCTTTTGTTATGCCTTTGAGATGATTTACAGTAAGCCCTAGGATAACTGCACGGAGCTGGTAGTCAGCCACATGATTATAAGTTTGAAACTTTGGAACAACCTAACTTCTAGGGGGCTAGAAACAGAGCTCAGTCACATAGTGGATTATTTAAAAAAAATGCCTCTCATGAAAATCCAATAAAATTTCCAGAAACTGAGGTTCAGTGGAACGTCTATCTGGTGAACACAATAATATGCTAAGAGGGTAACATTCCCAGATTCGATAAGGAGAAGGTGTGTGGAAGGTCTTTGTCTCCTACCTCCATCAAATACTGTCTTATGAAGCAGCTCTTCAACTGGTTGCTCCTAATCTGTATCCTTTTTAATAAAACTGTAATCTAAACAGCACTTTCTGTAAATTCCAAAAATTGTTACAGCAAATTATCAAAATTGAAGGGGCTGTAGGAAATCCCAAATCTTTTTAAGACTGGGCAAAATCTGTATGGTTCAGAGACACTGAAATGTGTGACTGGCACCTGAAACAAAGGCAGTCTTTGTGATAGACTTTGTTCTTAACTTGTGGAGTCTTTTCACTAATTCCAGAGAGTTAACATCAAGAAATCAAAGACATCTAGCTGATGACAGAGAATTAGTAATAGAACTTCAGTGAGGTCTTAGTATTTTTTTTTCATGTTATTTTTTTAAAAAAGAAAAGACAAGTTCTTATTCTTTACATAGATATGTGTGCATGTTTGACTTCCCTGCTATTTCTCTCATTTCCACAGGAATCTGGAACCAGATTCACATCCATCATTACATCTTGACTTCTGTAAATGCCCTCTTGGATATTTCAGTGTCCATGTAGATATTAACATTCAAATCACGTAATCCATCACCTCATATCACCTTCACCTTCTCCATCCTTTGTAAGGTCCTTCTCAAAGCTCTCAAATTAGGGACTTCAAATTCAATAATTTCTTGCTTAAATAGCTTTGAAAAGGACCAGAAGTAATACATAATAGGAAACTGTGATAACTATGGCAAATGGAAAAAAAGGAGGCACCAGCTAAAGGGGGTCTGCCACATCCAAGAAACATGAATTGATTGTTGATTCTAATTTTTTTGACAAGCAAAGTTCTAAATTTTTATGTGAAATGACCAAATTCTGAAATTTTAGCTATTTATCTTTTAAATCTGTAGAGATCACCCTAAAGACTTATACATAAGCCAGAGGCTATTAACCATTTCTTTTATTTATAGAAGTTTCTTATAACTATCCAAGGCTCTTTTTTTCCTCACTCTTTATCTTTTCCCTAGAGAAATAACATCACCCTGACTATACATATATGATTCATATGTATTTATGTGCAGTAAAATAGTTCATGTATCATTGATACATGATAAGCTGCATTATTTTTCAAAATACACAAATGTTATATATACATTTTTCAAAATATACAAATGTTTTCCAATACCAAGTTAGCAGCTGAAAAAGAACACATTAAACTAACTAAATGCATAAAGCCATGGAGAAATGAAGTTCTGTTCAAAATGCCTAATCATCCCACATGCTACAAATTTTCCTGCAAGGATTTATAATGTGACTTACCCCAATCTTTGTGCAAAAGAAACAAACAAGGTCAATAAACCAAAACAAGCTATCTCCAGTATCCCTACATTTACCAGCCAATGACATCCTTTTGTGTCTATAATTGAGCAGCTCTAATCCCTCTTGATGTTGCCTTCTATCAAACTACTTCCATCTTTTCCTCAAAAGTTTACGCCTATGTTTACGTCTTTCTCTATTAAGTGATTATCATGTAATTTTTTTTTTTTTTGTATTTGATACCAGGGATTGAACCCGGATGTGCTCAACCACTGAGTCACATTCCCAGCCCTCCTTATAAAATATTTTATTCAGAGGCAGGGTCTTGCTAAGTTGCTTAGGCTCCTTATGCTGGTTTTAAAGTCATGATTCTCCTTCCTCAGCCTCTACAGTGCTAGGATTACAGGTGTGCACCACTGTAGCAACTAAAGTGTCTTTTTAACTATTGCTGTTTCTATAATTATTATTTTGCTGGATATTCTGCACAGGTTTTAAAAGTCTGTTCCCAACTATATTTTACCCAGAAGGCCTTTCGTTTTTAGTGAATGATATTGCTAAAAAAAGTTTTCAAAAACTCAGCAATGGGGCTAGGGTTGTGGCTCAATGTGAGCACTTGTCTGGCACTGTGAGGCCCTGGGTTCAATCCTCAGCTCCACATAAAAAGACAAATAAAATAAAGGTATTGTGTCCATCTACTATATATTTATTTATTTATACACACACACACACACACACACATATGTATATATAACAAAAAGCTCATAGTGAAATGCTTCAACCTCCTATCCAAACTTTCATAATGAGCCCCATAATTACATATCCAATTGTCTACTCAGTATCTCTATCATTTTTCAGGTATCTCAAACTATATATTAGAGAGTTGAGGGCATAGCTCAATATTAGAGTGTTTGCCTAGCTTATGCAAGGCCCTGGATTAAATCCTCAGCACTACAAAACAAAAAACTGTATAACTATATTTATTAGAAAGTAAACATCAGGGACTGGGGATATGGCTCAATTGGGAGAATGCTTGCCTTGCATGCACAAGGCCCTGGACACAATCCCCACCACCACCAAATAAAAAAAAATTAAAAAAAGAAAGAAAGAAAGTAAACATCAGCTGTTCCCTAAATCTGCTCATCCTTTAGCCTTCTCTGTCTCAGTGCATGGCATCAACAATCTCCCAAATGTTCATATAAAAAGTGGTCTACCACTCTAGTCTAACCACCATCATCTTATTCAATTATTACAATTCCTTTCATCCCCTCCAATTTAGTGTTTATACTGATGTCAGTATGATCATTCAATAATGCATATCTAAACTCAATTCTTCTATATCTTTTGCCCTTAGTACAAAATTTTATTATATAGTCTGGCTGTTTTCTGTTACATCTTCTACCATTTACTCTTTTATATTCCTTTTCCTACCACAGTGAAGCTTTTTTCCAGTTTATCTAATATCCCCTATCACAGTGAAGCTTTTTCAGGAGCACTAGATCTCTGAGCCACATCCCCATCCCCATTTTATCAGAGACAGGGTCTCACTGAGTTACTCAGGCTTTGCCTTTGCCGAGGCTGGTTTTGAACTCACGTTCCTCCTGTCTCAGTCAAGTCCCACAATTTTAACCCTCAGGCCATAACTAATAACTCTATGTAATTAGATTCTTTTTGCCCTGTCCTTTATTCTCCATCTCTTCATTTTGTTACACTAATTTCAAAGCATCCTATTACATTAACTTCATAGCACGTTCTCAATTATGTCATTATTTGCTTTATTTCCTATTCATCTTCCATCACTAAGCTAAAAATAAATGAGGTCAGATATCAGGTTTTTTAAAAAAATTTTTAGTTATAGTCAATACCTTTATTTTATTTATTTATTTTTATGTGATGCTGAGGATCAAATTCAGGGCCTCATATGTGCTAGATAAGCACCCTACCATTGAACTAAAACTCCAGTTCCAAGATATCAGGTCTTTACTCTCTACATGTATCAGAGTTAAACAGTGCTGTTGTTTTTTGGAATAAATGAATGAACAAATGAATGAATAAATGAATGAGTGGAATTCTATTTACACAGATAAGTGCTATTAATGCAGTTAAGGGTCACTAAGGGGAACCTCCTCTGATTTAGCCCTTCCCCCCATTTTATCATTTCACTGTTCTTTTTTTATATCCTTTAACACAATTTTAATGAAACAATGTGATTCTTTTCTGGTTGTTATCCATTACCTCCACTAAAATTCCCACAAAACAACAAACCTTTGTGCTTTAATTCCTATTATGTAACAAGGGCTCAAAAGGAGAATACCTGGTAAATAACAGATGCTCAAAAACTGTCACTGATTACATATTTGTTTTAAAAATTGTCAAATGAACCTCAATTTCTCCACTAAGCAGCTAATAAATAAAGAAAAACAGTTTAAAAGCTCCTTGTCTGTTTCCCCCAATTCACAAGATTTTTTTTTTAACTGACACAATATCTTTATTTTATTTATTTATTTTATGTAGTGCTGAGCATCAAAACCAGTGCCTCACATGTGCAAAGCAAATGTTCTATCACTGGGTTAAAACACCAGCCCCACAAGATTATTATCTTTTAGAGAAATAATTGCAACACTTGTGTGCTTGCTACATACAAATCAGTGTACAAGCACTAAAATATCATTTACTTCTTAAAATATCTCTACTAATCCCATTATACAGGAGAGGGTATTGAGGCTAAGAAAGTCTTAAGAGAATCTAATGAAATCTATGGATTTTCTCTAGAAAAATATACATGAACATAAAACTTTTTTCCAGGTTTGTGCAGTTTCTTTTCTTTTTTAAGGGATGCTCATTTTTTGTAATCGTACACAGTAATATTTATTTATTTATTTGTTTGTTTGTTGTTTGTTTATTTATATGTGGTGCTGAGGATGGAACCCGGGCCTTGCACATGCGAGGCAAGTGCTCTACCACTGAGTCATAACTCCAGCCCCAGTTTCTACAGTTTCTAGAATTAATTTACAAGCCTTCAGAGTTGAGATCTGTGATAAATAATTTCTAACTTAGCTATGTGTTTTTGAATGGATAATGTTCTTTCTTGTTTTCTTTTTTAATTCTTAAGACATTTCGAGAGGATATGATTATATTATCTAGATCTATACCATTTCTTTTATATCTAATGGAAACTGCTTTTATGAAGAGGTATTCTGCAAATAAAATCCCTGTAAATACTGAGTTAAATTTTACAAGGCTGAAAATATTCAAGTCTTACATTTTTTTAAGACATGTTATACAAGGTTAATAACATATTCTTCCTTTCTTTAAAAAAAATTTTTTTTAGAGAGAGAGAGAGAATTTTTAATATTTATTTTTTAGTTTTCGGCAGACACAACATCTTTGTTTGTATGTGGTGCTGAGGATCGAACCCGGGCCGCACGCATGCCAGGCAAGCGTGCTACTGATTGAGCCACATCCCCAGCCCAATAACATATTCTTCCTATAACATAAAAGCATTTATAATTGCTTTAAAAATCCTACACTCTATTAACAGGTATCTCTCAGCTATTTCTTTTTTTTTTAATATTTATTTTTAGGTGTAGATGGACACAACCCAATGTTTTTATTTTTATGTGGTGCTGAGGATCCCGCCCGAGCTAGGCGAGCACTCTACCACTTAGCCACAATCCCAGCCCCTCTCAACTATTTGTTAACAAATGGTTTTGTGTACAGCCGTTTTGCAGGAGGAAGGTAAATAATTTTCTTTTTCCCTGGTTTCCAAAAGTTGTGTAGAAAAATTTTTTTTGACAAAGTTACCTCAGTTCAAGATTCAAAATTAATGCAAAGACATTTCTTATTTCTTTCATCTAAGAAACATGAGAACTTTGAAAAGATTTCAAAATACATTTATAAAAAGGTAATTTAAAAAAAGATTAAAAGTTCAACTACATGGTATCAGGCAACCAATGGGGAAAAAATTTATACTGAAACAAAAATAAAACAAGAAATAACCCTCTTACCTGTCAAGGTCTGTATAGCCCTTTCACTGGAAGGCAGTGGCTCCTTTCTGTGAGGTCGATTTAGTGAAGTGTCCTGTGCAGAAAAGAGTCCAGGACTGTCAGTTAATTTCTTCCGGCCACTGGAGTTAGGGTTTGAAACTCTGCAGCTGCCTATTGCACTTGTGAAAAGATTTGTATGTTCATCACCGCTGGCTGGCTCAGAGTTGGGAGTGAATCCTCCAAGGGATAGACTTGGAGAACTTTCTGAACAGTCAATTTGTAAAGGTGTCTGCAATCCCAAGGCTAAAGAACTAGCCTCTGAAGGCTCTCGGTGGACCCACTGTTCTTCTCTGTTCATTAAGCTCTTTGAAGGAGAGAGATGAGGACAGGACATGTGACACCGGTGCTTTTCCTTATGCTTGTATCTCTCTCCAACAGTATCCTTTCCAAATCGATAGCGTTTCAAAGATTCCAGGACAGATCTGGAAGAGCCAGTGTCCATGGAAACCTGGGGTTGTTCAGAAGAACGGTGTTCTCTATGTTTGTGACGGTGCCTGTGTTTGTGCTCAACCATCCAACCATAGGCCATCTCAGGAGGTACGCTGGGGTAGGTACTCATGGATAGGAGAGGAGTCCTGCTGGTTGTAAGAAAGGCCTCCTGTCTAAGTAGTTTATGCTTTTTCTTATGGTATTTCGTGGGATTGAGAAGTAAATGACCAGCATGCATATAGGAAGGAGGTGGAAGTGGAGTGGTGAAAGAAGGAGATGGAGGAGGTGGATAAAGAGTGGGAGGATACCTTCCATAGTAACCTAATCCTATGGGAGCAGCTGAAAGGGGTGAAGGAGAATAAGGCATGCCATAAGAGGGATAGAATCCAGTACTAGAAAGAGGAAAACTAAGGCTGTGCATAAAAGGCATTTCAGCCATTGCCTCCCTCATCTTAGGGGGCCTCCCTCTTTTCTTTTTTAAGTCAGGTTTTCGAATGTAGTGCAAAGGATCTAAGGGAAACGAAGGATGTGTATAGAAACTATTAAAGTTGATTCGAAAAATAGTTGGCAAAAGATCTCGGGGGATAAAATGATGACTTCGATGGGTGATCCGAATTTCACTTAGACGACTTATTAGTTCCTCCAGCTCTGCAATGAAGTCTGGATCCTGTCTATTTCGGAGTTGGGGATATTTCTTTTTCCGTTTTCGTTTCTGTCTTTTCATCTTGTCATAGCTGAGGTAATCATGACTCCTGCGCTTACATTTGTGTTTATGTTTTTCTTTAAGACTGCTAAGGACTGTAGAGGTTTCAGGGGGAATCAGAGAAACATGCTCAAAAGAATGCCTTCTCTTTTTTTGTCCACAAAATTTCTCTGCCCTGTCGGATGTGCTGTTATTATCTGTTCCAATTCCACTATCACTGGGAATGGTCTCATCACTATGAGACTCACTAATTGGGGAAGGAGTAGCTTCTTTCAGAGATGTGAGTTCACTCAAGTGTGAAGGAGAATTTGGCAACAAAGTAGGAGGAGATAACCGCCTCCTCCCCTTTGAAGCCTTTTTCATTGCAAGAGTCTGAATCATATTACCCTGTCTAGAGTGCAAATGCAAATATGGCACTGAACTGGGTTCAACAAATCCTGCATCACTACTAACAGGGCTTTGACCTCCACTAGTACCAGAAGACTGAGAGCAAATAGGTGATGGAAGAATCTCAGAACTACTAGCAGATGAAGGCAGTAAAGGGGGAAGGATCTGTCCTAATGCTGAACCAGCTGCCTGTTGAGCAGTTTGCTCAAGGACTGCAAGGCTAGTAGGGCTACCAGAAAGAATGCCATTTAAGACAGTTTTTGGTTTGCGTCCCCTTCTCTTTCCTATGTAAATGGTTCCTTTCTTGCTGACATTTATTTGTTGGCCCAATTTAGAACCAAATGTGGCAGCAAGACTTGATACTGTATTATGAAGTTTGGATTGCACTTTCCCTTTATTACTTGATTCTACAGAACTTGAAAGAATCTGATTCAACAGCTTCTTTCTCTTTAAAGTCTTCATTTTATTTATTTTCCGGATAATTGTCTTCATTAATTGTCCATTGTTTCTTTTGGTAATTTTTTTATCTGGTTCCATCTCAAGGTCACTCATACTACAGACACTTGGCCTGTGACTGTCATCTAAGTCATCTGGATCCGGAAGTTGATCCTCACTCTCAAAGAAATCACTGCTACTTCTATGGTTTTCACTTTCAGATTCCAGCTTGCTTGGACTTTCTGTAGCAACAAATGGAGCCACTGATAGTACAGGTGGCTTCATTTTGACTGGTGACCTCATTTGCCTCTTAGGTCTACCTCTCTTTTTTGGAAAAGGTGATACAGAGAGACTTTGTTTGAAGGAAGGAATTTCAATTTCTGGCTGTAAAATTGGGGGTTCTTGTTCTTCTTTAGATTGTAAAGAAAAAACTTTAGAGGCAGGGATTTTTAAAGTCCTTTTAGGCGGACCTTCTAGTTGAGGCATCTCCTTAGATTTAGGCCTTCCTCTTTTGGGCTTATAAATATCAGACAAAAGGTCACTAGAGACACACATACTGGAAGATAGTTTGTGAGTAGCAAATGACTTATGAGATGGTTTATCACTATCAGTTAAGAGAGCAAGAGATGAAGTTGTGGATTTGCTCAACTTTGGCAATCGGCGTTTAAGGAAGTCATGATCTACAAATGAAGATGATCCAATGTTTTTCATAAACTTGGCCGGCTCAGAATTACTATTTGATAGTGAACTACATGAAACATTTTTAAAAAGCTCTGATCTTTCTAATTCTAGCCCTTTTGGAGACCGGCATGTGCTTCTTGCCACCACTTTAGTCCACCGAGGTTTTCTTCCTTTTCTTTTTTTTAATGGTTTGGACTGCAAACTAGTGCTTAGGCTTTCAGCAACTTGGCAGTGTTTGTCTGATGCAGATACTGCACCTAGTTTTAGAAAAGGTTTGTTACTAAATAAACTAGTGAAGTTAACAACTGAAGGAGTAATTGTATGAATACTGGATTCAGAAGTCAAACTTGGCTTTTTTCCCAAGGAAGAGCTTATTCTTGGAATATCTATATGTGTAGTTTTTGAATCATTTAGCTCTTTATCAACCCCTTTAGACTCAATACTTATGCTATGACCCATTGACCTATGACCAACATTCAAGTGGGTATTTTCAGAAGTAAACTGGTTTTTTCCAACAGATTCAGAAATTTCTTCCATTAGTTCTGTGGTAGGACTTAGAAGTAATGGATTAGGAGCCAATTGTGAAGAATTTTCAGGGGGACTTCTGGTTAAAGGATTAATAGATACAGTAGGTGATGGGGAAGGGAGATTGCTTTCTCCTACTGCACTAAAAGGGGATTTTGCTGTAGATGCATCAGAAGCTCCTCCCAATTGAAAGTCTGGAGAAGTGCAATATACGGGAGGTTGCTTTTCATGCTTTGAGGTTTCAAAAGATCCCCTTTCACTGGATGAGAAACTGTCTTGCTGAATGCATGTTCCTTCATTAAACATTTCTTTCTCCAAATTAATGATTTCTTTTCGGACTGAGAACTTTTCCAATATGCTTTCTTTACTCTGCCTTATAACATTCTTTTCAAAAGTTTTGCTGGTGGCACTGTCTTTCAGGGATTCAGAAAGTTCTTGACTTTCATGATTACTGATGTTTGTACTACAAGAAGCCTTAATGGGTTCCTGAGTGGGGAGCAGTGCTTCGGCTTTAAGGTTTATGGCATCTTTGCCGACCAGTCCTGCCATAGGACAACTCACTAGTTTTTTACCAATGTCCTTATTAACCAATCCCATTGTAGAACTTGCTACAATCTTCTTTGCACAGTCCTTGGTGACTAGGCCAACAGTAGAACCTAATTTCTTTCCCAAGTCTTTATTAACCAGTCCAACCACAGTGCCAAGTCCTAACTTCTTGCCAGACTCCTTATTCACTAAACCTGGAACAATACCAATTCCTAGCTTCTTTCCTGAATCCTTGCTCAGCAGTCCTACTGTAGTGATAGTTCCTGGCTTTTTGCCTAAATCTTTATTAATGAATACCGCCGTAGTGCCAGCTCCCAATTTTTTCACAGAGTCCTTATTGACCAATCCTACTGCTGCATTAAACACTGGCTTTTTCCCAGGATCTTTGGTTACTAATCCAACTGCTGTGCTGATAGTTGGTTTTTTAATTAAATCCTTATGTATTATTCCAGCTACGGAGCCTATGCCAGCTTTCCTGATCAAATCCTTGCTAACCAATCCTGCTGTTGTGCCAGTTCCTAACTTCTTCGGTTTTGTCTTGGAAGACTTGGAAGGAGGACAAGTAGCAATGAGCTGGGCCAACTTTTCTGTTACACTAGTTCCTCCATTAAGTAATGCTCTGTCCTTTAATTCAGGATCACGGCTACCAACAAGAGAAGATGGTGTTCCATTAATGTAATCTGCCATTTCTGATTGTACTGGAGAAAGCTTCTTAGACAAAGGATTGCTTTCTCCCTGTGAATGAAGATGGATACTTTCTTCAGACTGACATTCAATGGCTGCAACATCACCTGTTTTCTTGTACAACTTTGAAGGGTCCTAAAATTTGAACAAGAAAAAGGTTTCAGAGAGTAAACCTTTAACCATTCAGCTTTGCATTATAATCCAATAAATGTCACATATCAGCTACTACAGATAACAGAGCTTTAAAAAAACCCTGTGCTACACTAAATGTCATAATATATTAATTTATCTGTTGCTATATCAGAAACCATCAAGATGTGTTTGTTGACCTTACATCACATAAATCTATACATCACAGAATCTTTAGAAGTATCTCTATGATATTCTTTGACATTGTTTTAAACAGAAAATTATAGTTTCTACTTTCACTTTACTTTTGATTGATTACACATTAAGCATATGAATGTACTGTTTGTGAAAAGACAAATATTTCTAGCTAAGGCCCTCTTTTTCTTTCTTTCTTTTTTTGATTGTAGATGAACACAACACCTTTATTTTTATGTGATGCTGAGGGTCAAACCCAGTGCCTCACATGTGCTGGGCAAGCATCCAACCACTGAGCCACTATCCCAGGCCATAGCTAAGGTCTTCATTCAAAATAATAGTTCACTGACTAACTCCTTCGTTGACTTCAATGACGCCAAACCAAAATGGGGCAATCCTGACCTATTTCTACTCCTTTAACTCATTCTAAATTATAGTCCTGAAGAGAGCAGATAAAAACTCTCTTAATGTGGGAAAACTAGAAAAAACAATTTTAAAATTCTTATTTTCGGCAGAATATGTTTTGAGATGAAATCTTAGACTAGAAGCCATTTATCCTAAGTAAGTTATTGAATACTGCAATCTAATTCATGAGTCCTCACCATGTACTTTACAAATAAATTCACTACTTCACACAATAGTCTATTTTACTTTGGGACAACCAATAATAAATAGTTCCCTCTAAATATAAAATAATCATGAAAAACCTGAAGAAATGTAAAGATATGTGGTGTTTGTGGCTAGGAAGACATAAAGATAACAAGTTTGCCAAAGCAAATTTGGTACCAGAATGAAGACAGGTGATTAACTAGTAAGTCACATGCCCATTTTTATTTTTTATTTTGAGACAAGGTCTTGCTAAATTGCTTATAGACCTAGCTGTTGGGATTACAAGTGTGTGCCACTATGCCTGGCTATATATTTTGTTTTTATTTGTGCTAGGAATCAAAACCCAGGGCCTTATGTCAAGTAAGCCTTCTACCATTAATCTATATGCCCAGTCCAAAACTTACAAAGAAAAAGATCCCAAAACACATTAAATTGTATCAGAAATTACATAATAATATGGAAAATTATTTTTATTACTTTAAAGCATGATATTTAGATTACATCCAGAGTGTCAGAGTTGTATTGTAGCTCAGTGGTAATCAGTCTTGCCTAGCAGGTATAAGGCACTAAGTTTGCTCCTCAGCAAAACATACTTATAAATACTAAAATAAACAGTAAAGATATTAAAAAAGAGATTACATTTGGAATTCAAGCTTGCCATAAGTTTAGGGGGCTAGGATGTAGGTTGGTTGATTGCTTGCTTGCCTAGTTAGTGAACAAGACCCTCAGTTTGATCTCCAGCACTGGGGTTGGGCAGGGGAGTATGTCCTCAGAGTAAACATAAAGTGAAATACACTTTGTTATTCTTCTGTAATTTTCAAATTCACTTTCTCAAATAACAGAATAAGTCTAATAATTTTTCTTCCCAATAGCATTTCAAATATTTAAATTCAGTCAGAATATTTAATCTTTTGCTTCAGTTATACTTCTTTCTGGTCCATTTCTAATTAGGACATTTCAATTTGTAAATATTCCTCTTTCCATGTGGCACCTATATTGAAGCACAATATACTCAATATTTGACAGACACAGAATGAAAAGTGTCTCTTCTCCTGGACTGGACCCTAACATTTGACCAAAAAGAAACTCCAGGGGGGGGCCAACCTCATATTCATATTCTTTCCCCTTCCCTATCCCTCTTTCTCATATTCATTCCCCCTCCCTCCCCGCCACACACACTTTTTAGAGAGACAGGGTCTTCCTATATGCCCAGGATGGTCTTAATCTCCTGGACTCAAGTAATACTCTCCATTCTGAGCCTCCCAAGTAGCTGGAAGAGATTTGCTGAGGATCGAACCCAGGGCCTCACATGCTAAGCAAGCATTCTACCACTGAGCTACAGCCACAGCACTGGAAGAGATCCTTAAAAATGTCTTCCAATAGCTTCCCAATCTATCATATAAAGAATCCCTTTCTTCCATGTTTATTTTATAAACATTAAAAGACTTCATTGTTTTAAATATTTAAAAGTATTTTTATATTCCAAAATTATAGCACTTTCAATTTTAAGTTACCCTTTAAACAAACTATAAGTATATGCATTACATGAATAAAGGTCACAAGCAATATTGAACTAAAAGAAGCTAGAACACTAGCGTGCATATGACTTATCTCCATTAATATGAAGTTCACAAATACACCTAACAATTTATGATAGTAAAAGTCAAGCCAGGTGTGGTGGTGATGTCTATAAAACCCAGTTACTTGGTAAGTTGAAGGGAGGATTGCCTATCTGGCTAATTTAGCAAGACTTGATTCAATAAAAAACAAAACCTGCGAGGGATGTAGCTCAGTCACTGGAGGTCCTTGGGCTAGAACCCCAATAATGAGAAGAAGGGTTGGGGGAGGAAATAAAGAAAAAAAGTTAAGAAAAGGATTACCTTTGATATGGATGGTAATGAGACAAAAATCAGGGAGGCCATGGTGGATGTTGGTAATGTTCTATTTCTTAAATTGAATGCTGGTTATAGCTATTTCTTAAATATTTTTTAATTTTTTTTTTTTGGTGGGTGCTGGTAATGTTCTATTTCTTAAATCGAATGCTGGTTATACAGGCATGGTGGCACACGCCTGTAATCCCAGCAGCTTGGAGGCTGAGGCAGGAGGATCAGGAATTCAAAGCCAGCCTCAGCAACTTAGCAAGGCCCTAATCAACTTACTGAGACTCTGTCTCTAAATAAAAATACATAAAAAATGGCTAGGGATGTAGCTCAGTTGTTAAGCTCCAATGGATTCAATCCTCAGTACAAAAAAAAATAAAAATCAATGCTGATTCTGACTGGAAACTGGGACTATAAAACGTCACAGAGTTGTCACACTTTGGATTTGCACACTTTTCTATGTAAATATCATACTTCAATAATAAAACATTATTTAAAATTCGTCTGGTCAGAAAATAGAAACATCCATTTCCCTTAATCAGTTAAAGAATCTGCTCAAATCTGATTGTTTGCTTCTGCCAGAAATAAATTATCTTGGATAAATTAACTGAGTACAGAGTACTCAGAACTGAGTACATTGTAAACCTGGTAGAGTAGCACATTGGAAGCCCTGGGTTGAATTCTCAGTACCACACACACAGGCACACACACACACACACACACACTCAAAAGGAAAAAAATAAAACACACAAACATAAGTGCAGCCTAGGGCTGGGGATGTGGCTCAAGCGGTAGCGCGCTCGCCTAGCATGCGTGCGGCCCGGGTTCGATCCCCAGCAGCACCACATACCAACAATGATGTTGTGTCCGCCGAGAATTAAGAAAAAATAAATAAATGTTAAAAAAAAAAAAAAAAAAAAAAAAAAAAAAAAAAATAAGTGCAGCCTAAAATGGCTAGTATCTCCTTATGATTAAAGGGGTTAAAGACATACAGAGATGAATAATTTGGGGTTGGTTTTGAAAATCATTTGATAAAAATCCTGACATTAGATAAACTGAATAAATAAGACAATGTTATTAAGATTTTTGAAAACTAGGGCTGGGGATGTGGCTCAAGCGGTAGTGCGCTCGCCTGGCTTGCGTGCGGCCCAGGTTTGATCCTCAGCACCACATACAAAACAAAGATGTTGTGTCCACCAAAAACTAAAAAATAAATATTAAAAAAAAAGATTTTTGAAAACTATATTTAGTACTGGTGATTTTTTTCTTCTTACATTTATAAGGACACTTTTTTTGTGGGGGGAGGGTACCAGGGCACTCAACTACTGCACCACAACCCTAGCCCTATTTTGTAGTTTATTAGAGATGGGGTCTCACTAAATTGCTTAGCACCTCACTTAATTGCTGAGACTAGCTTTGAACTTTTTTTTTATAACTTTTTTATGTTTATTTTTTAGTTGTAGTTGGACACAATACCTTTATTTTATTTATTTACTTTTATGTGGTGCTGAGGATCGAACCCAGGGCCTGGCACATGCTAGGCAAGTGTTCTACCGCTGAGCCACAACCACAGCCCCTAGCTTTGAACTTTTGATCCTCCTGCCTCCGCCTCCTGACCTGCTGGGATTATAGGCATGCATCATCATGCCTGGCTTTTTTTTTTTTAATATTTTATTTTGGGCCTGGGTATATACCTCAGTTTGTAGAGTGTCTACCTCACATGCACAAAGTCTTGGGTTCAATCCCCAGCAACACCAAAAAAAAAAAAAAAAAATTAGTTGCAGGTGGACACAATACCTTTATTTTTGTAAGGATAGAACCCAGGGCCTCACGCATGCTAGGGGAGCACTCTACTGCTGAACACTTTTAAAGGAAAAGTGTTAATAAGAGCTATCATTTTAAGAGAGTATATTATGTATTAGGCATCAAGAAAGATTCTGCATTAAAATATCCCATTAGATATATAATTTTTTTCAATAGGAAAATAAGTTCTATGGATTGTACCAGTGTAAATTTTCTAATTTTGATACTGTTCTATAGTTACATTAGATTTTACCATTAAGGGAAGCTGAATGAAGTATACACAAAACCTCTCTGTTACTTTTGCAATTTCTTGTTCAATCTATAATGACTTCAATATAGTTTGAAAGGAAAAAAAAAAGAGGGGGGGTGCAAAACTACTTGCTGGTTTATAGCCCACTTGCTATAATCAATACAATGAAGAGACTTATATGCAAATAAACTAAGAGACTATTATAAATTCAATGTTCTCATATTAGTCATTAATTCAGAAAATCAATCTCCTACTGGGTGGAACTTAAATACTTTTTTCTTTTTGCTACAATAAATAATATAATGATATCCAACTGTATATATCTTTGCATAGTTGTCCAACTCCTTCAGATAATTTTTTTTTTTTCAGCAGGCATTGGTGGATAATGGGGATTAAACTTAGCTTCCCCAGACCTTTTATTTTTTTTTTTTAAACAGGTTCTGGCTAAGTTGCTTAAGATGAATTTGTAAAGGTGAAATTGCTAGGCTAAAGGGATGCACATGTATCAGTAATATATTCTGGACAGTTAAATGCAATAAAGATTTTTCATTCCCATTATCAGTTTTTAAGATTTCACAACTGATAGAAACACTTTCTTTTGCACATCTATTTCAATTTCATCTTGTTACATGATTTTTCGGACTTTTTGTATTTCTTCAACAGTAAAATAGATGTTCAAGGTCTTGATACACATTATTTTTCTAAATTGAAAATTTAAAATGTGAACGCAGAAGAGCCCTTAATAATTTAGAAATATAGTTTTCTGTTGGTATTTGACGGGTGACTAGTTTCCAAAATCCAATTCAAATAACAAAATCCTCAAGTGCTGAAGTCTGTTACATAAAATGTTATTTTCGTATAACCTATTCATCTTCTTAAATCCTTTAAATCATCTATTATGTATAACACCTAACAACATAAATGCTATGTAAATAGCACACTGTATTGTTTAGGGAATAATGAAAAGGGAAAAGTCTGTACATGTTCAGTACAGATGCAACCATAGTAGGCCTAACTATACAGTACACAAATGGAATGCAATTCTCAAATAAGTGCTGGAGCGAGGTTGAGGATCTGTAAAATGGTAGTAGACTATCGCAGGTTATACATAAACACATCACTTCATTTGTGTGAATTCAGTGAAGCACAGGTACACAGAAAATACAATCGTTACTTTTTGAGACTTTCCTGCTTGATTTGTATGTGTATGTGTGAGTAAAAGGGGGGGGATTATTTTCAATCTGTAGTTGGTTGAATGCACAGATGCAGAACCTAAAGTTAACAGTCCTTAGTTTCTTGAATGTTACATATACTTTTACCAATTTACCAGTTGTCTTTCATCTCTTAGTATTTTTCTTGGAGAAGTTATCATCGCTTATGTATTCAAATACTCAGGAAGACCAGTTACTAATTATTTCACATAGTGTATGTCATTTAATCTTCACAACCACCAAGATGCAATTATAATAATTATTCTCATTTTAATAAAGAGAAATTTAGATATTAGCTAACATGTTCACTATTTTTTTTTCTTTGGTTTATTTTATCGAACCCAGAGCCTTGCATGTGCTAGGTGAGCACTCTAACAATGAGCCACAACCCCAGCACCATATTTTGTATTTTATTTGAAGACAGGGTCTCTCACTGAGTTACTTAGCACCTCACTTTTGCTTAGGCTGGCTTTGAACTTGCAATCCTCCTGCCTCAGCCTCCCTAACTGCTGGGATTACAGGCCACTGTGCCAAGTTTATACCTTAACTTTTTTCAACACAGAATGCCCATTAGAAATTTCTGTTACTGACCAATTATAGTTTACTACCAACTATAATCATATTATAGTTGGTAGTAAACTATTCTTTCCTACGTTGTCCTTTGTATTTCTATGGTATTACTTATCTCCTTTTGTACCTGTGATTTTATTGAAGTCGTCTTTTTTAGTCTAGCCTCAAGTCTAATAATTTTATCTTTCAAAAAAATCCAACTCCTTGTTTTGTTGATCTCTTTAGTTGTTTTTCTAGTCTCTTTTTCATTAGTTCCCATTCTGATTTTTAATGGAACAGAGTCCAAAAATGAATCCATGCATTTATAGCCAAGTGTTTTTTTTTTTACAAAGGTGCTAACAACAAGAGGGTAAGGACTATGCCTACAATAAATGATACTGAGTAAACAGGCCATCACCATGCAGAACCTACTCTTTCACTGCATACAAAAATTCACTCAAAGTGAATTATAAAATTCCCAGGGAAAAACATCTGAAAAGCTCTATGACTTTGATACGAACAATGACTTTTTGAAAATGGTATCAAAAGGGGCTGGGGATGTGGCTCAAGTGGTAGCGCGCTACCCTGGCATGCGTGCGGCCCGGGTTCGATCCTCAGCACCACATACCAACAAAGATGTTGTGTCCGCCGAGAACTAAAGAATAAATATTAAAAAAAAAAAAAAAAAAGAAAGAAAATGGTATCAAAAGCAAAGGCAAATGCTATGGTTTTCCTATTGTTTGAGGATTCCCCCAAGGGTTCCCCCCAAGGGTTCACAAGTTGAAATTTATTCCTTGCTGTGAGATATTACATTGATGGAAACTTAATCCAACTATAGTGTTTAGAAGTGGGGTCCTTTAAGAGATGACCAGAATTAAATAATCATCAAATTAACAAAAATACAAAAAGGAATGTTGGCAAGAATATGGAGAAAAGAAGCCTTTATATACCATCAGGGGATAGTAGCCCCATTATGGAAAATACTTCCAAGTTCCATAAAATATTAAAAATTGGACTTCCATATGATCCAACAATCCCACTACTGAGTATATATTCAGAATAAATGAAAATAATATGTTGAAGAGACACCTATACTTCCAGGTTTAATGCAGCAGTATTTCAATGGGCAAGAAACTAAAAAAGGGAAGGGGGGGCAGGGGATTAGCAAGAGCAGTGGAATGTGATGGACATCATTATCCAAAGTACATGTATAAAGACTCGAATTGGATGTCTACATACTTCTTATATAAACAGAGACATTGTGGTACATATGTGTAATAATAATTGTCATGAAAAAAAAGTACATGTATAAAGGCATGAATTGGCATGAATATACTCTATATACAAAGATATGAAAAACTGTACTCTATATGTGTAATAAGAATTGTAATGCATTCTGCTGTCAAGTATTTAAAAAATAAAATCAATAAAACTAAAAAAAATAATCTAAGTATTTATCAAGACTAACCAATGGATTAAAAATATACAATAAAATATTATATATCCATATGAAATCTTGTCATGGATGAACCTGTTAACTCAAATAAGCAAAACAAAGAAATACTACATGATCTCATTCATATGTGGAATCTAAAAAAGTTATCTCAGAGTAGTCATCAGAAGCTTGAGAGTTAGGGACAGGAGAAAATAAGAAGTTATGTCAAAGGATATATAATTGTGGGGAGCCACTCTGAATGACCCACGCCTTCCATCCTGAAGCGAGAAGCTCTGACCCATCACTACATTTCGTAATGACTTGGGCACTGTCCCTGTTACCTATTCCTTTGTAATACTACCCCTTTGCCCTGTTTGGGATAGAATGTTCCAAGGAAATGCCCTTTGTGTGTCCGCTTCTCTTGCTCTACCTTTGGGTATGGCCTTCCTAGATGTCAGTCAACCTGCTGACACTAGACATCCTAAAGCTAACTCAACTCCCTGAAACCTGACCCCCTGCCTCATTTGAATGGCTTCTTCTCAATAATAAGTGTTCAGCACGTGCTCTCTTTCTGTGGACCCTTAAGGTTAGAGGAGCTGTTACATAACTCCAAAGAAAAAGGAATCTATGTCTCTTGTGTGATAATTTTGTGCTGCCCAGTTCACCTGGAGTGACCCTGAGTATTTTAGTTATGAGGAATTCGACATATAATTACAATAGAATAGGCAAATGGAGATAAAAAGTACATAAGTAATTGCCTGGGGCTATTGTAGGGAAATATGTATAACTATTACTGGCTATAGAGTTGCTTTCTTATATGATGAAAATCTAAAATTCATTAAGGTAATGGCTATAAAACTCTGAACATAAAAAAAAGCAATCTATTCTTCAAATAGGTGAATTGTATGTTATATGAATTATATCTCAGCAAAACTGCTTTAAAAAATTCAAAAATGTAATAAAGTACATTAGTGTGAGCATTATCTTATGTTTAAGCAAATAAATGCTAAAATATAGATAAGAATAAGTAATGCATTTATATAATTCTAATCTTCATAGAATTTTAGTGTACAAACCTAAAGAATATTAAACATATTAATCTTTAAGTGAAATATTTCACTTTCTTAAATTCTTGAGTCTTTCAAGAAAAATTCCTACTAGACAATTCTTCACATTGTGTAAAAATTAAAAGCAAACCTCAAATCAGAAATGTTACAAGAAATTCCAAAATGAATCACCTTCACCCATTAAAAAAAGAAATTACTTTGACCTGGAGCTAGTAAGGAATAGTTTACAAAATGAAAATATTAGAAGAAAACAGAATACCAAAAACAAGGTCTATTCTCATTCCAAAGGAAAAAAATGTAATGCTTTAAGATAATTCTTCAATGAGTATAATTTTGTAAGGTCTAAAATTTGAATAAGCTTATTTCTGAAATATTTCTATAGAGTACTAATCATTTTCAATATTTGATAAGAAAAATTTTTGAAATTTGCCCAAGTTATGAATCCAAGGTACAAAGTTCCTTTGAAAAACTATATTAAAACAGTTGTTTGTAAATTGTGTTCTGCTATGCACAAAATGTTAAATCAGTAAATATCCTACTTCTGTCCTACATATCAGACATTTAGATATATAAAACAATGCATGCTTGACAATACAGGATGATAAATTAAACATCTGTTTTGATAGTTCACAAGTGTCTTCATTTCCCCTTTTAACAAAAGAATGAACCTGACTGGTGAAAAGAAATCACAGAATGAAAAATGAGTAAAAAAAAAGGAAAAATAAATCATTTAACTGAATCATACAATAGGACAAACATATTAAGGCTATGAATGATTTGCGAATCATAATACAATGTTTTGTTCACATCCTCTAGTTGTTTACAGAATGATTAAGGTACAAAATCAGTTACAGAATAACTATAAGCATAAGTTCAGTAGTAGAGAGTGAAATTAACTTGCCATGTACTTAAATTAATGAAAAAGGAAAAGCTTTCCATTATTAAATATAAAAGAGTTCTGAAACAAAAGATTAATACTTCATTCTGTAGATAACAACACAAAAAAGGAAGACAAACAAAAAGTTTACTAAAAATATGTACACTCCTCAGAGTACATGGCATTCATTGCAAAGTTCCTCCTGTCATTCTATTATGTTGTAGATATTATGCCATTCTATTGTGTCATAGCATGAATGCAATTAAACAGATACAGATGGAAAATTTGCTTACAATTTTATCATCTTTTAAGCCAATCACACAAAATTCTATTGTAATGTTTCTAGATAAGATGTGTTCATTTTCCCCAAGTGATTAAATGAAACATAAGTCACCTGCAAAATGTTAGAACTTAGAAATATAAATAAGGGCAAGAATCTTAAATGTGTTTCTAAAAATATTTAGGAATAATTTTCAAGAAATGTACAAAGCTTCAGTTTGTGGCATTTAGTCAAGAGAATCAAAATATCTGAGAACAGAAGTAAAAATAATGCTAGCCAACTATATTAAAGAAAACCGAACTTACCGATAATTAAGCATTTTCATACAAAATAACCAAATACTTTCTATCCAAAAGCAGACCAATATGGACCTTTCTTTTTTTCTTTCTTCTTGTTAAGAGGGAAGTACTGGGGATTGAAATCTGGGGTGCTTTACCACTCAACTACAACCCTAGCGCTTTTTCATTTTTTGAGAAAGAGTCTTTCTAAGCTGCTTAGGGTCTCACAAAGTTGCTGAGGTCAGTCTCAAACTCACAATCCTTCTGCCTCAATCTCCCGAGTCATTGGGATTACAAATGTGCTCTACTTCACCTGGTTAGACTTTTCTTAAATTACAAAGCCACAGAGGTTCCAGACTTGAATTCTATTTTCCAGACTGAAGCCCAAACCCTATGCTCAGTCTCATTATACTCTATAATTGAGAGTAAGCCAAAACAAATTACTCAAGGAAGTTTAATTTCTTCATAAAAACATTATGACAATGGAACAACACAATAACAATATACAAATTGTGTGAGGTGAATTTCTACCAGCAAAGATCTCTTTTTGCTATATAATTTAAGGAACAAACATGTATGTTTGTCCCAGATATCAGAAGCAGAGGGCAAGTAGTTATTCTTTTTCATCACTATTTTATTCCAAAAATGAAAAAGTCACTGCAACAGTGACTTAATCTATAGTCTCTTAGGATGGTTAACTTCCCCCATAAATCCCTATCTAATTGTGAAAGAGATACAATTTAGACCTATATACTGTGATTTTGACTCACGAAGTCACGTCAGGCAGGAAACAAGTTCATCTTTACAAACACTTCTTCTATTAATCAACTGTCCTAAAAGCACCAAGTTTTGTTATTGTATTTAATTCTGATATCTTCCCTATTTATTTCCACGGAAGCTGTCTCAGAATTTATCAGAAATGTACACTTACTGAGCAGTCTACATGTATCTCTGGAGTGATTTTCAGGCATTAAAATGAAATAAAAGATATAAACAATCATAAAAATCGGTTCTGAATTAATGAATCAAAGTGATGGCATTTAGGCTTAATTCTCTGGGAAAGAGGAAGCTATATCTTCTTACAATTTGGCTCAATAATGACTTTTCCCATAGTAGGACCAACAATAAAATGAGAAACATGCACATTCCCCATATTTCACTATGTATACCACTAAATTAACCCAGAATACAGACTCAAGCAGATATCCCTTACATTCTACATTCTAAGAGAAAGTAAACCTCTCAATCAAAATGCAGTGCTGATTAAGTTCAAAATGAAAATGAGAATTGAGGATGAACCTGACTAAACTAATTATAGTAGTTTAAATCTTCCTGGTACATTTCTAGCAAAGGCTCCACAGTGCAACAGAAGGAATTTGATTCTCTGTTCTATTTAAGGGAATATATGCTTTTATAACTCTATTTTGGGGGGAAAAGTGACATCTTATCTTGTGCCCAAGGGCTTTGTGCGCGCGCTTGTGTGTGTGTGTGTGTGTGTGTGTGTGTGTAAGGGGGTGGGGCACTTTACCAAAACATGAACGAAATGTGAAGATCCAGGATAATCTGTTTAATTGCTACTACCACAGAGAACATGGATATTGTGCCCAGTACTCTTCTCTAGAATCAAATGCCTCAAGCAGCTTCCAAAGAAAATAATTAAGAGAAGGTAAGAAAACATAACAGTACTTAGCAGGTACCTACATACCATCAGGTCTTTTTTCTTGAATAGTTTTTATCAAAATAAACACAGGAATGAAAGGTAGCAATGGTATATGTAGACTTGCATTCTGGATCTTTTATAAATTGTAATAAGATATAATATTTATATCTATCCTTACCACTATCCCCAACAACCCCTGCTTCCTGGCAGCTTTCTTCCACCATGCCCTCTGTCATGATGTTCTGTCTCGTCTTGGGCCCAGAGCAATGGAGTTGATCAATATGGATTGAACCTCTGAAACCATGAGCTAAAATATTTTCTTCCTCTAAGGTGTTCTTATTTGGTCATCTGGTCACAGTGACCCAAAACTAACTACTACAAAAGTACTGAATGTGGTGCTGATAAAGAAGAGAACTTCCTGATGATAGAACAAGATAGACTCCACGCAAAGGATTCTCTAATGAAAAAGAATACTAGCCTGAAATAGGTGAAGTAGTAAGTCTGATCCACAAAACAGCTACAAAACTCTGGAAGGAGCTGGACACTACTCATGCCTTGATACTAAATAGAAATAACTGTTTCTTTATGTGTATGTCATTCTACTTGGAGAAACCAACCAGGCAGAGAAATGAATTGCTGAATGCCTAATAATGCCCTAGTACAATGTGCAAAATAAAGTATTACTCTGAAATGAAAGTCACTTCATAAATAAATAACTCTTATTACTTTTCTGTAAGTTCTTGACTTCTCAGCCTTTCTACTGAGAACTCATCAGAATAAACCTAAATTACAGTATCTGTTTCCTTTTAATAACATTTAAAATAAATTTGTGACTGCTAAAGAGAATGAATAAGTATCTTAGTCTAAAAATCCCTGAAAAATCGTTGAATTACAGCTGTTTTGGGTTTTTTTTAACCTCTCATAGGAATAAAAAGCAACTAATATATATATGCCATATTCTTTGAAATATTTTCATTATGTGATTTAAAATGTAAAACATTTACGGATATTTTAGTTACAATATAATTCATGTGAAACACTATTAAAAATATCAGAATATTAATACACTTCTGTGGTAGAAAAATGAAGCATGAAAGTTGAAAAATGCTTAAAGTACGTTAAATTTTAAAAGATGAAATAGTGTACATACAATTGACTTCAATATGTAAAACATATACAATAAAATCAAAAGCCACACTAATTGTTAGCAGTATTATCTTGGGTGGTATGATTATGAAGTGAAAACTTTTTCTCAAATATTCTTTTTTTTTTCTAATGCACAGTATGCATTTACTACCCTAATTAAAAAAAAAATAACAAGGAAAACAAAAAAGAAATAATAGGTTCAGAGGTGGCATCTTGCCCATAGAGCACAGCACTTTGACATGTTTTCCAAAATTGAAGGTAAAATATACATAAGAGATTCAAGACTTGGATGCTAAAAAAGAAAAAAAAAGAGGTTAAGAAAAGATCAAATTTAATAGTTCAGTACCTACTTTGCTTAAAGAGTAAGTACTGGTTCACCTCAACAATATCATTTCTCATATATTTGTTGATTTTGTCTTATTTGATAATCTGTATCCTTCACAGTTTAAGTAGATTTTAGAGAAAGCAAAATCTTAGAAATACTATATATCCAGACTGAAGGAAATGGTTTCATACTAAGTCATTCCATAGAAATAATAGTTAACAGGCTGGGACTGTGACTCAGTGGTAGAGTGCTCGCCTACCATGCATGAGGCACTGGGTTTGATCCTCAGCACCACATAAATGTAAAATAAAGATATTGTGTATAACTAAAAAATAAATATTAAAAAAGAAACAATAGTTAATATGGAAATTACCATCCTATTACAATATATTCCTCTCTTAACTATTGACATTAGACATTTGCTAGTACAAAGCAATGGTTATTTGTAATATATATGCTACAGTTATATTAAGCAATCCCAGGAAGACACCCTTCACCTTTTACTACCTTTTAGCTTAAGGTAGAGTGTAGGAGAAGTGAAGAATAGATATCAAAAGTTTTCTTCTAGAAAGAAAATAATTCTTATTATTTTTTGTTTTGTTTTGCGGTGCTGGGGATTGAACTCTGGACCTTGTGTATGTTTAAGCAGGTGATCTAGCACTGAGTTTCGCCCTAAGCCTGGAAGAGGATTCTTTTTTTGTTTGTGTTCTTATGAACCCAGGGGTAGAACCAGTGGTAGAACCACTGAACTATACCCTCAACCTTTTTTTATTTTGAGACAGGGTCTTGCTAAATTGCCTGGGCTGTGCTGGTAATCTGTGATCATCCTATTTCAGCCTCCCCAGTTACTAGGATTATAGGAATGCATCACCACACTTGGCTTGGAAGAGAATTCTTAACTGTTAGATTTTGAAGTAGTTTAAAATACACACACACACACACACACACACACTCTTTAAACAGATTAACACCACCAAAAGGGTAAAACTGAATCCAGTTGTGTCCTGAACCCACAATTCACCTTATTTCCCTTTCCGCTTTATATTCAAATCCCTACAACTCATTCTTAAACCTGATCTCTAATGCCACCTGCTGTTGCAGTTCTAGGACCTCAAAAGTTCTACAAATCTGATCCAATATTATCCCTGGCTTGATTTCACTCCTGCATAAAATAAAATTCAGGTACTATACTTTTTGGTAAGATGTAACATTAAACCTACAAATGACTGAGCTCCTTCATACTATAAATAATCACAAATTACTCAAAAGAAAACTTTTTAAATAAAAGCAACATTAACTTTTAATTTTACCTCTGAGAGGAATATTATAATAAAGTATGATTATATCTTTAAAAAAAAAACAAAAAAAGTCCTAAGAAAATGAGTTCAGTCATGTAATTCTTTCCTTTCTTTCTTTTTTTTCTTTTTTTTTTTTTCTTTTTTTGGTACTGGGATTGAACTCAGGGCATTCAGCCACTGAACCATTTCCCCAGCCCTATTTTGTATTTTATTCAGAGACAGGGTCTAACTGAATTGCTTAGCTACTAGTCGTCACTGAGGCTGGCTTTTAACTTGCAATCCTCCTGCATTAGCCTCCCAAATCGCTGGGATTACAGGTGTGCATATTGCGGCTGGCAGAGTCATGTAATTCTTACTTTAAAATTTTATATTGCTAAAAGGAACACTAAACACAGAACAAGATTTTTAAATTTTTTTTTTTAAAGCTGTAGATGAACACAGTGCCTCTTTTTATGCGGTGCTGAAGACTGAACCCAAGGCCTCACACATGCTAGGCAAGTGTTCTACAACTGAGCTACAACCTCAGCCCCAGAACAAAATTTTTTAAATGAAAAAAAAAAATCCACTTGTAATCATTCAATGGAAGCTTCATTCCAATATCTATTAATATTTACATTTTCTTGGTACTAATATAAACTAAAAGGGCTATCAAATTCTAGTACAGTTACAAAACTAAGGGAAGTATCAGATACTATCCTCTAGTATTACTTTGTTCCAGAAGTTCCATCTCTTTCTAGCAAATTCTACCTAATTTTAAACATGCGTTCCTCTATAAAGTTCTCATTGTATATTATCTTTCTTGCCACCTTCCCCAACAATTCTGTGATTTCCATAAACATTCTGTAAGTATTTCTAGTTATGTCAGTTGTCATATTACTCCTCAATCTTTTCATGGCACAGAATAGGCAATATTTTATGAAAAAATGAATAAATCAAAGAATGCTGAGTCTACATTAGATAGTATGTCCAAAATTGATTTAAAAACAGTTTCCCTCTTTTGTAAAAGTACAAAGCAAAATGTTCATTCATTTTTAACAGTTATCTAAAGTTAAAAGACATAATAAAATTACAAACTTAAGATGGTAGAAATGTTTGAAATTAGTGACAATGACTGCACAACTCTGTGTACCCCTAGTATGGCTGCACATTTTTAAAGGGTAAATTTTGCATATTTGAATTATATCTGAACAACAAATATATATGCTTTATTCTAAAACTGGGCTAACTTTCTATAGGGTACAATGTAAGGGAACAACTCTAAACAGAAAACAACCATACTACTATTAGCAGAAATGCCAGGAAAGAAAACCCAAAAACCTAGGGAAAATCAAACCAATCTTTTTCAACAACTCCATTTCAAAATAATTAAAATTCGCAGGCACAGTGACACATGCCTGTAATCCCAGCAGCTCAAGAGGCCGAGGCAGAGATAGGAGGATCTTGAGTTCAAAGCTAGACTCAGCAAAAGCCAGGCACTAAGCAACTCAGTAAGACCCTGTCTCTAAATAAATTACAAAATAGGGTTGGGGATGTGGCTCAGTGATTGAGTGCCCCTCAGTTCAATCCTTGGTACAAAAAAAGAAATAATTAAAATTTGTTTAAGCAATTTAAATTTTGCCTGGAAAATTATGAATATGAGCAAGATCTAATGCATATTATTAACCCACTATTTTCTTACTTGAGAGACATTTATCTACATGTCATTAAATTCTCAATAGGTCTTGAATCTAAAAATTGAACTCATGGGTTTTAATATTTTTCAACAAAAAAATTATTTCATTGATATTAATTACTTTTTCAATGAGGGTTTCTTAAATAACCTAGTAAGATAGCATAGACCTTTCTTTTCTCTTTGTTTTTTTCTTTTTGAGATGAGGGGCTTGCTATGTTGCATACACTGGTCTTGTAAACTCAAAATCCTGTGCCTCAGCATTCCTAGTATCAGGGATTACAGGTATGTACTACCACACCCAGCTAGATATTTCTTTTCTAAATAGAAATTTATCTTTTGGAAACAAAATTATAATTGTAGCTATGAATTTTATTTACAATTTATTGTGTTCTTTAAATGTGTATTTCTAAACTAAAGTAACATCAAATAAACTAACCAGTGACAACATGTTACTCAATCTAGCGACATGTTTCAATGCTATTTGACCTAATTTGTAATGAATACATATTGGTAGTAAAGTATCTATTGCCCCAACCTGTTCTGCTCATCAAAATTTCAATTTTTAATCACCATCAGTAGGAAACAGATATTCTATTTTTCATTTGCTACCAAAGTATACTAAGTACACTATGATCATAATAGTATACTAAGTATATAATACATAAGTAGACTAAGTAAACTATGATGCAAAACTCCAAAGTTGAAATTTTCTTTAAACGGTGGAAAGGAATGTATACTGCTTCTTCTTTTAAATTAGTATGTAATAAATATAAGTAAATATTATTACTTCCACTTTCACTTTCTAAAATACTACTGGAAAATGTACCATTCTGATAATTTATGAAATGGCACAGAAAATACATGAAATTGAAAGAAAGCCAAATATAAACATTTTATAGGAAGGGTGTAAGAGAGTTTTTTTCACTTTAGAAAGAAAAATAATAAAGGAAATCCTACTCTAAAATTAATAATGAATGTATTTCTTATAAAACAATCAGGTGATTTCTATTTCTAGCCAAATGGCAAACTAAATAGTATGAAAAGTATTCTATTGCTGGGTGCAGTGGCACACTACCTTTAATCCCAGTGGCTCAGGAGGCCAAGGCAGGAGGATGGAGGATCACAAGTTCAAAGCAGCCTCAGCAAAAGCAAGGTGCTAAGCAACTCAGTGAGACCCTATCTCTCTAAATAAAATACAAAATAGGGCTGTGGACATGGCTCAGTGGCCAAGTGCCCCTGAGTTCAATTGCCAGTAGTTAAAAAAAAAAAAAAAAGTATTCTATTCTATCTATTACAACAAAGTAACTTAATCCAACATAAGATATGTATCACAGCAGTGTCTCTCTCCTAGGAAATAAGAAAAAAAATCTCTACAAAGGCCAAAAGAAAAGAAAAGAAGGAACAGATCTAATTAGGCATGACTGTCCAGAGGATTAACGCACCAAACTATGGCCTAAGAGGCAAAAGTACAGCCCCCAGAAAAGGAGGTATAAACATACCTGACTCCTAGCAAAGTAAATTCAAAGCTCAATTCTCAAGCCAACATCAAATTAGGCTCCAAGATAAAGATGAACAAAACACAAACTTTATAATCAGCTGGACAAGTTCTAGGAAAAAAAATACTACATATGCAAATACTGCATTAAGCTTACAAATTAATAGGCAAGAAAAAAGCAAACTGCACTGTAATGAGGAAAAATTAGTCCAATCTATAAAACAATTAAAACTATATCATGGGCTGGAGTTGTAGCTCAGTAATAGAGCGCTTGCCTCATACATGTGAGGTTTGATTCTTAGCACCCATATAAACAAATAAATAAAATAAAGGTCCATTAACAACTTAAAAAATAAACAATTTTAAAAAAAAGAAAGAAAAACCCTATATCATGTTGGCAAATAAACACAAGCATCAGCAACATAATAGAAATTCAGACCAAACCCAAGTACATAAGGAAATTTGTAGTGCCTCAAATCAGAGAGATCAAAGAGTTCTTTTTTTTTCTTGTTACATGAGGTGTACAGTAGAAAATCCTTCTCCCTAGCCTTCAACCTCATTACATATTTTATTAAAGGTCTCTGTTAGCATCCTAAAATAATGAAAAATATCACACAGTACAGGAAAGTACAAAATGCATCAACATACAGTCTGATAGATAACTATGTGTATATTAAAAGCAATATGCAGAAGAAATCAGTAAAACTGAGGTTCTACTGGTGATTGAACCCAGAGTCTCACAGTTGCTAAGGAAGAGTGCTACTCTTAATTCTTTTTCATTTTTTATTTTGACACAGGGTCTTGTTAATTTGCCCAGGCTAGTCTCAAACTTTCGAGATCCTCCACCTCAACTTCCAAAGCAGCTGGGATTATAGGTATGTACTCCTCACCTAGGAAAGACAGATGTATGCATTTGAAAGAGATGTAAGTTTGAACCATAACTTTATTACTATACTGTAATAAAGTTCAAAAGAATAAAAAATATTTATATGTTAAAAGTGAAACACAAGCCAGGTTCAATGGCATATGCCTGTAACCCCAACAAACTGGGAAGCTGAGATAGAAGGATCAAAGGTTTGAGGCCATTCACACAGCTTCATAAGATCCTCAGCAACTTAAGTGAGACCCTGTGTCAAATTAAAAACTTAAAAGGGCTGAGGATGTAGCTCAGTGATAAAGCACCTCTGGGTTCAATCCAGAACACCACCCACTCACCAAAAAAAAAAAAAAGGAAGAAACAAAGAGTACTACAAAAGAAAGAAACAAAAATCTTTTAAGAACTTGTAGTGAAAAAGGCTTTTCTAATTACACACCGAAATCCAGAAATCATAAAAGATTTATGATTAAATATAGGTTTTTAAAAAATAACAAATAATTCTACATGGCAAAATAAGATAAAAAGTGACTAAAGACAAATAACTAACTGAAAACAAATTTGCAATCCATATTTCCAATGACTAAAGAAACCCTCTTAGTCATGGTATTCAAAAATCTCCAGAATAAATTATTAAAGTAGAAAAAGTTGCAAAGAAAGTGTACAGCATGCTACTATTTGTATTTTTAAGTACAGGAAGGATATACATATGTTAGACATGTATTTGCTTTATGTGCATAAAATATTTCTCAAACATATCAAAAGCACTGATGAGGGATTTACTTTCTGGAAGTTTCCTTGCATGAACTTTGGTCCCAAATAATTTATTCTTAATGTAGTAGAGGTAAACCTGAAGGCACATTTGATATAAAGTTTTCTTCATTTTGGCTGAGTAATGGTTGTTTTGCTTACCACTTATCACAGAATGGTGCTATTAAACTGCTGAAGGTGGGGGGAATCCAAAATGAATTTGCTCAGATTGTTGAAAATGAGTCATATAGTAACAATGTTTGTTTTTCCTTTTTATGTTTAAAGGGATCTGTAGATGCCAAGCAATCTGTATCAAAATTCCAACATTCTCTGGAGAAATAGAACACTCTCAAAATTCATATAGAATCTCAAGGAATCCCAACATGCCAAAACAATCTTGAAAAAGAACAAAGCTGAAGGACTCACATCTCACTTCAAAATGAATTGCAAAGCTTTAGTAATCAAAACAAGGTAGTACTGTTAAGACAGACTGAACAATGGAATTGAAGAGTCCAGAAACAAATCTCCATACACATATATATGGAATTTTTTTTAAAAACAAAGGAACCAGAACCAGGAAATTAATTCTCTTTAATGAAGGTGCTAATAAAACTATTCGCATTCAAAAGAATCAAGTTGGAACTTTACCTTAAATCATATACAAGATTTAACTTGAGTCAAACTTACATATAAAAACCAAAACCATAAAATTCTTAGAAGAATACATAAGGAGAAATACACTGAATTTGCCCAGTTATTACTAAGATACTCCAAAAACATATGCAGGAAAAAACAAACTGGACTTCATCCCTGTTTTTAATCAAAGAACTCAAACAACACAACTCAAAAATGGTCAGAAAATCTGCATAGACATTTGTCAAAAGTGATACATAAATGACCACTAAGCCTATGAAAAGATGTGATCATCATTAGTCCCTAGGAAAATGTAAATCAAAACCACAGTCAAGAAAAGGAAGGAATAAAGGAGAGGATCTGGAGAAATTCTGGAATACTTATGGTTGTTGGGAATATGAAATAGTGTAGCATCTATGGAAAAGTTTGGAACTTCTTCAAAATCTAAACAAGAGAATTACTATATGATCCGTCAACTCTATTCACAAAGTACTGTTGGCCCTCAATATCCACGGGTTGGGGAACCAATGATTGAAGCAACCTTAGATCAAAAATGTTCAGGAAATAATTCTATCTATACTGAACATGCATATACTTTTTTCTTATTATTCACTAAACAATATTATATGACAACTATTTACACAACATTTACATTACATTAAGTATTTAAATAATCAAGAGATGATTTAAAGTATATGGGAAATTTTATGTAGATTATACTCAAAACACTACGATATTTTACATAAGGGACCTGAAAATCCAAAGATTGGGGTGGGGGGTAGTAACCAGGGATTAAACTTAGCACAGTCGACCACTGAGCCACATCCCCAGCCCTTTTTGTATTTTATTTAGAGACAGAGTCTCACTGAGTTGCTTTGTGCCTCACTTTTGCTGAGGCTGGCTTTCAACTGGCAATCCTCCTGCTTTAGCCTCCCAAGCTGCCGGAATTACAGGCACGCACCACCATGCCCAGAGAGGATTTTTATATAATATAGGTATTTTTCATACCAATGTTCATTGCAGCATTATTCACAATAGTCAAGGGTGGGAAGCAAACCAAGATTCCACCAATAGATGAATGATTTTTTTTTTTTAAATGTGGTGTACTCATATGACAGAACATCACTCCGATATAAAAAGGAATGAAAGGCTGGGGGTATAGCTCAATTGGTAGAGTGCCTGCCTCGCATGCACAAGGACCTGAGTTTAAACCCCAGCACCACAAAAAAAAAGGAATGAAGTTCTGGAAAATACTACATGGAACAACCTTGAGAACATTATGAAATACACCAAACAAAACAGGACAAGTATTGAATGATGACACTTTTATCAGGTATCTTAAATAGGCAAAAAAAAAAAAAGTACACAAGACGTTCTCAGTTGCTGGGTACAGGGAAAATCGGAGTTATTGCTTAATGTTTACAGAATTTGGATTTAAGAAGTTTGGGAATAGTAGTAATGGTTGTATAACACAGTGAATGTGATTAATGCCATTGAATTGTACAGTTAGAAATGGTTTAATTTTTATTTATTCATTAATTTTTTATTTTGGGGGGTACACAGGGATTGAACCCAGGGGCACTTAATCATTGAGTTACATCAGCAGCCCTTTTATTTTCAGACAGGGTCACTGGGATTATAGGCGTTTGCCACCATGCCTGGCTTTAAAATGATTAAAATAATAAATCCCAAATTACATATACATTTAGCATCAATCTAAAAAATGAACATAATACACTAAAAATCATTTAATTTAAATGGTGCATTTGTGATGATATTTGAATTATATCTTGATAAAGATGTTATTTAAAAACAGATAATAGAGGGGAGGGGGGATAGTAGGGGATAGGAAAGGTAGCAGAATACAACAGTCACTAATATGCCATTATGTAAAATGTGAGTATGTAACAGAAGTGAGTCTGCAATTTGTATTTGGGGAGTTCAAAACCCAATTGAATCAAATGTATGAAAGATGATATATTATGAGCTCTGTAATGTTTTGAAAATCAATAAAAAAATGAAAATTAAAAAAAATAAAATTAAAAAAATAAATAAAATAAAACAAAATTCTAAAAATAAATAAATAAATAAAAACAGATAATACTTCCATTTCAGAAATGAGGAAAACAAGGCTCAATTTACCTAAGATTTATCTTGTTGATTTTTTTCAAGAACTGAATACAATACCCAATTTTTCCTGACATTGTAATCCGCAAACTTATTCATATGATTTCATGAAGAAGTCATCATAAAATATATCTTAAATCTCTATACTCTAATGCAGAAGGGCAATCTATTAGAAATTTCTGAATGCCACAGCAATTTTGGAGAACAAAAGAGCTTTGCAGCATTGTAGTTTCTGGTAACAAGTAAAATGCACATGAATGACAGGAAAGAATTAAAGCAGGTTGGGGATGCAGTTCAGAAGTAGAGTGCTTGCCTAATGTGCACAAGCCCTGGGTTCGATCCCAAGTCATACTCGCACATGAGGGAGGGAGAGAGGGAGGAAGGAAGAACCCAATCCTAACATAGCAGTATTTCTAGGGTCCATCACAAGCGTATGTTATTGCCAAGTAATCTTATGAAAATTTTACAGAACTTTGTTCCATGAAAAACAAGGATATCCAAAACTTGCAACCAGCATCTCTTTCTCTGCAGAACAGATCATAACAAAAATTTATCAGAATAGAGGCAATTATTGATTAACATGAGAAATGTGCATAGGAAGGAAGGAAGGAAGGAAGGAAGGAAGGAAGGAAGGAAGGAAGGAAGGAAGGAAGGAAGGAGAGAAGGAAGGAAGGAAGGAGGGAAGGAGGGAGAAAAAAAGAAAGGGGAAAAAAGAATTAATGATAAAAAACCAAATCATCATTTAAAACAGTGAGTAATATTCTTTTAGCCAAAATATTAAGCCAACTCTTTCTCCCTGTTTTACTCATATATGAATACTATCTTAAATCTGTGGGAATATATATATATATAAAATATATAAAATAATGCATAAAGGGACTAAAACTTGTGGTCAACAAAACAAAGCACAAATGTGAGATCTTTATTAGACAAGGTAAACAGAAATGAAGAAGAGTTAGAGGAGTAATTGGATATCTGACAGAAGGGGGATGACTTTTCTTTTTGTTTTTTTGAAATGGGGTCTCACTACGTTGCACAAAATAGTCTCAAACTCATGAACTTAAGCAATCTTAAGTAGTTGGAGCTTCACCCAGCTGACATTTTTAATATATTAACTTGCCTTATGAGGAACAACAACAGAAATATTTTACAAAATAATTCATTTAACAAAAGCTTTCAACATTTCTTAGTGAATCTGATACTTTCCAACCATCCTGGAAGGCAGGTAATAATATAATCAATTAATAATATCTTTGGGCTCAGTTTCTCCTCTGTTAATTTGTCCATGATGACACTGTTAGTAAGTAGGAAGGCAAGATTCAAATCTAGGTTTCCTGACTACAAATCCAATATTTTTCCCACTAACCTTAGAAGTAATAATCAGAGTATGCTCCATTTTAAATATCTGTCATAATTTTATAAGTAAATTTTATTACATTGTATACCATTACATCTTTGACATGACTCACAGACTATTTGGAAATAACATAAAAAGATTAAAATCAAATTTCCTAGAATAGGTATGTAAATCAATAGAAAAATCTGAATACTTTCAATGACCACATATTGCTGGGCATTACACTTACCCTTTTTGGAGGACAATGTTCACTCTTTTCATCTGTCATTTTCCCACTTTTAAGCGTTTTCCTTGGGTGCTTGATAGTTGTTTTTATGGCAGGTCGACATACATAATTCTCCAAGTTCTTTGGAGGTTTTTTAGTTCTCTTAGCCTGAAGGCCAATTTTCAATTTTAAATTTCCCTCTGAAAAGTTTGTCTCTTTCACTGAAAACTGCTGCTGTGCATCAGTCAAACCATCATCTTTCCCTGCTTCAATGTTTCTTTCCCGATTCCGCTTTCGAAGGTCCTCTTCTTCCTTTGTGTTACTCTCTAGCTCTACTTCTCTCTTGCTGACCAGTGTGCCAGTACTGATGGCAGAAGGACTCTTTCTTGAAAAACCTTCGGAATCAGAACCCAATCCTAACATAGCAGTATTTCTAGGGTCCATCACAAGCGTATGTTATTGCCAAGTAATCTTATGAAAATTTTACAGAACTTTGTTCCATAAAAAACAGGGATTTCCAAAACTTGCAACCAGCATCTCTTTCTCTGCAGAACAGATCATAACAAAAATTTATCAGAATAGAGGCAACTATTGATTAATATGAGAAATGGGCATATAGGGAAAAGGATAAGAAGTCAAAAAGCACCCCCAAAAAAATCAATTAAAACAGATCAAATTATAGTTTGAAATCGATTTAAGACCATTTAGTTAAAAATATGTTTTAAAATTTCAGAAATTTTTTACTCTACAAATATCATGAACAAATATAAGTGGCATGGTACAAATCAAAATTGAAGAATCACTATTACAACTCAATCAAGAAATTTTTGCAACTGATGGTCAAGCAAACACAAAAGATAAAAATAATTTTTTTAGAACTCTTCAATTTGAAAAGAATATATTCCTTATATTTTAGTTAAATAAAATCAGTTTTACTGAAAGTAAAGGACATTTTACTGGTTTTTAAGTGGGTTTCAGTGTTCTAACCATTTTTAAGAAACTGTCAGGCTTTTTATGTTAGGACTTTGAGGCAGGAATAATCTTGCTGTACAATTTACTCAATCCATCCAAAAATATTTCTGACCACCCATTATATGCCAGGCATTATACTACATCCTGGAAATATAATATGTATTCAACAAATCCACTCAGTTCCTAAATTTATGAGGCTTAAAATCTAGCAAAAAAGACAATAGAGAAATGACTGAGAACAATTGCTATTAACACTTTTGAAAATCAGAAATTAATTTTTGTAAGTTTTCCTAATAGCAAATAGTCAGTTGGCATGTGTCAATTCCCCAAATGCATAATATTTGGCAGACGGCAGCTTACTAAGCTACACCCCCAGTTTTCTGCAATTTTTGAGACAGTCTTACAAAGTTGCTGAGGGTTTTGCTAAATTGTGGAGGTGAGCCTCAAAACTGTGATCCTCCTACTTCAGCCTCCTGAATCACTGAGATTATAAGAGTGTGCCACTATAGCTGGCTACATATATTTTAAAAAGAGCATTTTGATTTATTTTTTGATAGGTGGTATGCCTAATCTAAGAATCTATACTGTACAACCTTCCCCCATATATAAAGGTCCTCATGAAACCAGATTAGCATATAATCCAAAGGCCGGCTGGTGAACATAAAACAAAACAAAATAATCTACTATTCTTGAGGACTGAAAGACTTATATTGTTTCAAGCATATGCCCAACTCAAGATCCGGGATTAGGAGTTGAGGCTATAGCTTAGTGGTAGAGCACTTGCCCAGAGTGTGTGAAGCACTGGGTTTGATCCTCAGCACCAGATAAAAATAAATTTAAATTTAAAAAAATACTGTGTCTATCTACAACTAAAAAGAAAAAGATCACGGACTAGTATTTAGAAAAAGGATAATCTCATATCCCTTGGAAAATACCATTTATGAAATAAAATATTTTACAATTTTCACTATGTGCCATAATGATTTTCTTTTCAAAGGACAAAGACCATGATATAAAGCTGTTATACAGCTCCTACAAGAAGTATCAGAAAAATACCTAACCCAACAACTGGCATGTAGCAAGGATTTAACAACAGACACTCAATATTTTAATACTGGTAGTAGTTGTAGCAATGGCAGCAGCAGCATTTTAAGCAGTTACTAAGCAAATGATGGTCAACTGACTATTCTCTTTAGTTTGTCCCATTCCAAAAGAATAATCTTCCAATGATTTCACTTTGGTAAGTCTGCTACTACTTTACAATGGTATTCAAGGTATTTAATAAACTGGGTAGTCTCACGATTTAAAATTGTTTAATCTTATTTCCAACGTACATCTCCTATGATTTAGTCAACTCAGTTTTCTTTACTGTCTCCAAGAAATTATATTTGCTTTTGCTTCTGTGTCATAATGCTTTCTCTCCCTTAAAAGTACAGAGTTCTATCTTTAATATGATGGATTTGGGATTCTAAAATTCAAAATACTCTTGAAAATCAAGGTTTTTATCATAATTCATTAGTGACAAAACCTGACCTGCACCTATTTTAGTCTTAATCATCATAATTTCTATGCAGGGGCTGGGGCTCAGCAGTAGAGTACTTGCCTAGCATGAGTTGGGCCCGGGGTTCGATCCTCAGCACCACATATAAATAAACAAATAGATAGATAGATAGATAAATGTATTGTGTCCAACTACAAAAAATGAATTTTTAAAAAAATAATTTATATGTATATTTACATGTTACAATGCAAAAGTATTAAGGTGTTTGATTACAGAGTGCTTTTCCAAACACTCTGGTGCCACATCACCCAATCTAGGTAACCTTTTTAAAAGATGGGAAACAGACAAATCTTTGGCATCAAAGATTCTGAAGGATGGGCTATGGACCTATGTTCTCAGACCTACATTTATCCATCCCTGAATACTTATTATTCACATAGGATCACAATGGGGGCAATTGAGTTTTTCTTACTCCACATTGTCAGCATCTAGGGATACAAATAAGTATTTGAATGGATGAATCAATGAATGAAGGTCTCTATAATTTCAAACACAATATTTGGCCTATAGCAAATGTTTCTCCTTTTCTATTTTACAATGAGAAATTTATAAATAATTTTTAACATATATTTCATTTAGATGATTTTCTAAAATATATTAATTTTATCAGTGACATTTCTCAGCACGTTTTATACCTCTTCTGTCCCTGTACCATCAAGGGTTGTCTAAGAAAAGCAAATATGCTGACTGATCTCACTTTATATTCCTGACCAATAACTTTAAGTGAGCCCTTATTGCAAACAACTTATTTCTCTAATCCATGCACACCAGCACCCTTCTAGGTAACTACTTCATCCCATCTTCACTCCCTTCATCAACTGCCTACTGTCTGACAATGGCAGTAAAAAGGATCAGAAGAAAATTGCCAAAACAACCTATTGTTTATCTCCCCACTTATCTCCATCTATTTCTACAGACTGCCTTCCTTCTTAAACAATACATAAGTTGTTTCTACTTCCAATTCCTTGAGGACTAAATCCTATCAGTTTTCTTCATGCAACTACATCCCCCTTTCCCATCATATCATCTTACCTTTCCTCTGGATAATGCCAATCATCATGAAAATACACTAAAGTATCTCCTCATCCAAGAAAACTTCTTTACTCCACATGTTCCTCCAGTCTCCCAATTTCCTATTCATCCTTACAATAAAACTTCTTGAAAGAGTTCTCTATAGTCCCTATCCTCAAATCCTCATATTTTCTTTTCATGAATATACAATCACACTTTCACAGTCACCACTGCACATAAACTTGTCAAGGTCACCTTTATGTTGCTAAGTACAATATCAATTCTCAGTCCTCTCTATTGGGGACCACCCTGAACAGGAGGATGCATACACCTTTAAGTCTTGAGCAAGGAGGTACTAGACTGGCATTGCACCCATTGCAATGCATATAGACTTACCTCTGCTCAGACAGAAAGGTGGAGCTCTGGGAGTTGGCATTACCCAATGGGAGTGGGCTGACTCCTTGTTCCTTTGTAATCCTACCCCTTGCCTGTTTTTGGATAGAATGTTCCATTGAATAGCTCCCTCCAATAAAAGCCAAGTTTCAGGGCATGCTCCCCCTCTCTTGCCAGCCTCCCAAGCTTTTCTCTTGCCCCTCCTTGTGAGAGCTTGTGGCTGGAGGTGGAGAAGCCATCCTAAAGCCTGTGAAAAAGGTTTCTTTTGTGTGTACCTCAAATTTGTTTTTATTTCACAAAGAATTTGTGTCACTTCAAATTCACCCAAGTGACCCCGGTTCAGCAGTCCGGGCTACACCTCTCATCTCACCAGACCACTCAACAAAATTAGAGCAGAACAGTCCCTTCCTGTCTTCACAAGACTTCCACAATACCTGTCTTCGTTCTTCTCCCGCACTGACTGGTCAATCTCTCCCCTTTGCTGGTTTTCTTCTTCATGACAGGTAAATATGAGAGTCCTAGGATTCTTCCTTATTCCATCTACACTTCCTTCATAAATGACCTGATCCAGTCATTGATGACTCATAAGTATCCATCTCCAGAAAAAGACAAGTGGAGACCTCTTCCTGGAACTTCAGACTCTTATACTAAATGCATACTTGACACACTGGCTGGATGTGTAATAAATAGGCACTTCAGGCTTGACATGTTTAAAATCAATTCATCTTTGCTCATCACCAGAAATCTATTATTCCCATGTGTTTCCTGACAACCCCAACCAGAAATATGAGGTCAAAAATTTCTAATCAGATTTTGATTCCTTTCTGTCCCTTGTAATCCACATGCCCATTTGTTCAGCAAACTCTATCAGATTTACCTTCAAAATATATGTAGAATCGATACTTCTCACTATTTTGACAGACATCAGATACATGTGATCATAATACCTGACCTGAAATACAACAGCCTTCTAACTTATTCCTGGCTTCAATTCTCATATCTCTTACAGTGTTCTCAAGTCAGCAGCAAAATGATCCTATTAAAGCCTGAGTTAACTGTGTCACTCCTTTAATCAAAACCATAATGGCTTCCTATCTCATTCAAGAGTAGAAGCCAGATTTCTTATAATGGTGTATAGAGAGTATTTAATCTACCCTACAATCCCCTCTACCTCACTTCCATGTCTTACCAGTCTCCCTACCTAGTTCCCCATAGAGGGTACAAAGATCTTCCTTTAGTGTCCCAAATACAACAAAAAATAAGTCGTATAACTCAGGGCCTTTTCATTTACTACTGCCTAACTAGACACCCTTACCTCAGATAATTGTATGGTCTTTTTCACTTGATGTCTTTGCCTAAATGTAAACTTATAGAAAAGGCATTCCCTGACAACCCTATATAACAGAAAGATCCCCGTTCTCATCACTCTCTTCTCACACTCTTTTTGCTGTTCTTATGTACTCTAATATTCCTCTCATTATCAGGTACACAATACATTCATTTGTTTATTGTCTGTACCTTATTCCAATAGGAAATGGACTTTTGTTAGTTCAGTTCATCGTTGTATCCTAACACCTACAACAGTAACCTATCACAATAAGTAGGTTTCAAAAATATTTGCTAAATTAATTTCATGCCGTATGAGAGTTTTGACGTTATTGGCTCCAATTTGTCCTTTTTCTATTTTACTTTTCCCTTTCATGTTTCCTAATTTCTAATGACCAACCTGGGTTTCCTATTTCTAAAGGCAAACTAATGTACCTGCCATGTATCTTTTTGGTTAGTTGTTAAAACAAATTCTTTGTGAAATAAAAACAAACAACATTTTACACAAAAACAAGTATTTTTATATTCATTTCACTCAAATACATACTTTCTTAAATTTCCCTATAATTTTTTGTTTGTATGTTATGAAAGAATTCTAGGAGCCTTACTATTTATAAATGGAAATTAGAATTTCAGCATTTTGCCCAAAGAAAGAAAATCATTCTTGACCCTTACTGACTCACTGTCAAAACATTAAACAGAAGGGTCCAGCAAAGCGCAGTGGCGCACACTTAAAATCCCAGCAGCTCAGGAGGCTGAGACATAAGGATCAAAGAGTTCAAAGCCATCCTCAGCAAAAGCTAGGTGTTGACTAACTCAGTGAGACCGTGTCTCTAAATAAAATACAAAATAGGGCTAGGGATGTGGCTCAGTGGTCGAGTGTGCATGAGTTCAATCACCCGTACTCATTCCTTACCAACAAAAAAGAGAAGGGTTGGAGAGAAGTAAGATTCTCGTCATTTTTAAAAATGCAGAAAAATAAATCCAAGTGACATATAATAAAACAGCAGGATATCAATATACAGAAAAGAGATTAATTTTAAAACATTGATAATCCCTCTAGAAATGTATATAAAAATAGAAATTCCATGTTTCCTAACTGATCAAGGAGGAAAACAGAAACTATGCCTATGGGCTTATTTTGTGAATCCATTTCGGCAATGGGCAGTGAAACTAGGAAATAACAACTGTCAAACTCCACATACCAAATTTAAGTGTTTCCAATAAAGATATACCCAAATTCTGAACATACTTTAAAACAAAGAGTACTTTTCACCTACTGAATGTAAACTTTAAAATTTACTCAGTGAGTCCCAACAGCAGCTATCAGATTGCAGTTTGTTTTTTTTTTTTTTTTGAACTTTCAAAGCAATTATTTGTAAATGATATTCTTGTAGCTTATGGAAAGATATTTACCTATACAACTAGGTTTTCCATCCAGGGTCAAGAGTGTCATGTTGTTACACAACTTATTATGGTTCCTAATATATTTAATTTAAAATATAGCTCCAAGGGCTGGGGTTGTGGCTCAGTAGTAGAGCACTTGCCTAACATGTGTGAGGCCCTGGGTTTGATCCTCAGCACCACATAAAAATAAATAAAATAAAGGTATTGTGTCCAACTACAACTAAAAAATAATTTTTTTAAAAATGTAGTTCTAAGGAGAAATACAGAACTCAGACCATTAGAATTTCTTTGCTCAAAGAGGTAAGTTCAAACTTTATTTCACAAACAACTTTGAGATTTATGTTTTCAAATCTCTGGAATAATCCAGAATGGTCTAGAGTCCAAAATCAAAGAAAACATCTTTATAGCACAAAGTTCTTTTCCATATATAATTACAGCAGTGTACAAACTCTAGGAAATTCTAATCATAATAATAGGACACATATATTATATAAACACAATGGATGATAATCTAATCATATAGTAGACACTCAAAATTTTAAAAAATCAAAATTCCATAGTGATTCACAGTGTACTCCCTATACATTCTGCAATAATCCACTAAACTTGGGAAAGCAATCAAATACAGGACTTCCGCTGTGGACAGAGCTCTGCAGGAGACCATGTGCTTATTATTTAGCATGTGTGAGGCACTGGTTCGATCCTCATCACCACATATAAATAAACATCCATCAACAAGTAATAAAAAAAATTTAAAAAGATGTTCTGGTCTAACATATAGAACCTCTATCATGATTGGAAAGAGTACAGGAACACTTTGACTACACACTATTTAACAAGACAATATAAAATCAACTAAGTTTTTAACAAGTACTACTAATGAATCCTTGGAGATTAACATTAGTAGCTTAAAAAGTAATAAAAAAATTCCTAATATTTTCTCAGTTTTTAATATGTGCAAAGCTCTAAGCCTGTTGTTTTATGTATCTCATTTACACCTCACAATAACCATGAGGTAGTTACTAGTAACTCATTTTTTTTTTAGTTGTAGTTGGACACAATACCTTTAATTTATTTATTTTTATGTGCTGCTAAGGATCAAACCCAGTGCCTCACGCATGCTAGGCAAGTGCTCTACCACAGAACCACAGCCTCAGCCCGTAACTCTCTTTTTACAAATGGAAAAAAAGGCTTGATGGTCAATAAAAGGTGATCCAGGTCAGCCTCGCTCCTCTTAACTATTACATTATGTTACCACCAAGAAAAAATTTTTAGTTCTAATGTTATTATTCTTTAATTATATCTGGCATACCTACTACTTCACACTCTAAACTAGATTTCCTACTACCTCTTTAACCAATCCATCATTTCCTTTATGGATTTATCTATTCCTTCATTAATTCAACAAATATTTCCTGAAAGCCTCAAAATCCATTTTGAGAAATGTGGTGTGCTCTTGGATGCAGCAAATGTACAAAATACAAATGTGGTCCCTTTGAACTTTAAGTTTTAAAGATAATTGTATAAATATATAATTATAAACAAAATGTATTACTATAAATATCAGCCCTAATACAGCAGAAATTTTTGTTTGTTTTCTGTACTGCCATCATCAAGAGAACCTGGAGGGGCAGGGAACAGATCTTAGAAAAACATTTAACATTTAAGCTGAGACTCAAAGTCTCAGTAGAAAACGGCCAGGCAAACTGTCAAGTGAAAATGATACAGAAAAAGGGAATAATATGTCTAAAAAGTCCCTAAGATTAAAGATTAACAGAAGATTAATTGAAGAAGTAAGAACACCAAATGGAAATAAAAGACAAATAAGAATAGCTTGCAAAGGGCCTTGTTGAGATTTATTGAGGACCTGAAATTCAAAAGGCTCTCAGCAGCAGAATAGCAAGATACAATTTATATTTTGAGAAAATGTCTCTGGTTGCTGTAGGAAAAAATGATAGAAAGCAAGAGTTTTTTCTGAAACACAACACTCTTACAACGTTAATCTTAAGATTAATATACTAAACTAGAAATGGTAAAACTGGAAATAGAGAAAAAAGATGTATTTAAGAGACTGAGATATAACTAACATAATTTATCATTAAGATGTCTCAAAATAAAAAATAAAAAGGACTGGGGATGTGGGGCTGGGGTTGTGGCTCAGTGGTAGAGTACCTGCCTCACACATGTGAGGCACTGGTTCAATCCTTAGCACCACATAAAAAATATAAAGTTACCGTGTTCATCTACAACTGAAAAATATTTTAAAAAGGACTGAGGATGGGATTCAATGGTAAAATGCCTCTGGATTCAATCCCCAGTACCAAAAACAAATTTGCATATATATGTACGTGTGCATATACACATGTGTGTATAAATCAAAAAGTTAATGGAGGTTTTTTTAGCTTGGTAAAGGTAATTTATTTACTTATTTAAAATTCCTACATATACTTCAAAGCATTAAGTAGTATACAATAAAAATACAGTGTTATCTGTTAATTAAAATTTTCTTTAAATACTAGGAATTATTTTTTCATTTAAAATTGCCACATTGTAGCATATTTTTAGCTTAAAACAAGTAAAATCTAATTTTTCTCATCTGTGAGAAATTTTTGTTTCACTTTGTGGTCTTTATTAATCATAGATAATGGTTGTAATCATTATTTATTAACATTAAGAAGCAAGTATAAATGAACTACATTTTTTAAAAAAAATGTATACCACATTAATTCATCCTGGGTTTCATGCTCTTTAAATTTCTTATAGATGTACTGGATGTGGTGGTACATGCCTGTAATCTCAGATGCTCAGGAGGCTGAGGAAGGAGGATTACAAGTACGAGGCCAGCCTTGGCTATTTAGCAACATCCCGTCTCAAAATAAAAAGTTTTTAAAAGGGCTGGGGATGTGGCTCATGGTAGTGTGTCCCTGGGTTTCATTCTAGTAAATAGGGGGAAAAAAATTCTTACAAGTGACCATCCTATTTCTCAGAATGTATCAAAGGGTAAGGAGATTTCAGTCAGGGAGAAGAAAGTGCAAAAGCTCTGAGGAAGTATTTTTGTCCTGTTTAAGAAACAAAAGGGAAACAGTTGCATCCCCTTTCTACAACTAAGTGAGTAGGAGATGAAGACCGGTAGATGAAGAGAAATAAAAGACACGCAGGACAGATTACAAAGGGCTTTGCAAATTTGTAAGAACTCTGGTTTTTTTACTCTGAGATAGAAAAACTAAAAGGTTTTGACCAGTGAAATGATCTGAGGCCTTAAAAAGATCACCCTGGCCGGGCACAGTAGTGCACATTGGTAATTCCAGCAACTCAGGAGGCTGAGGTAAGAGAATCACAAGTTTGAGATCAGCCTGAGCAATTTAGCAAGATCTTGTCCTGTCTCAAAATAAAAACTAAAAAGCACTGGGAATGTGGCTCATTGGTAAAGCTCTACTGGGTTCAATCCCCAGTACCAAAAAAAAAAAAAAAAAAAAATCACCCTGCCACTGAGCTGAGAAACAATTTTTTGTTCTAATAATTTGTAATCAACATCTTCTTTTTCTCAAACTCTATACAATGTAGTCAGTAAGCGAAAGCTGTCAGCTTTACCTTCAAAACATGCAATCATCATTTCTGACTGCTTCAACAGCTATTACATTTGAATGATTTTGCTGTCAAAGAAGAAATAGTACTTTTAATGCTTCTACATACTCAAGAAGCTTGTTTAATTGAAAAAAAGTTTAAAATCTGACAACAAATGACAATTATTATATTTATCAAACATTATCAAACAAACCCAAAGAAGTCAAAACTCCCTGAAATAATATAATCTGTTCAAAAAAGCTCAAAGCTGGTAGATTTTAAGGGGTAATTTCAGGAGTAAATTTTACAATGATAGTATTCTGCAAACCAAAAACTTAAACATTATTCAGTCACTGAAATGAATTTAAAGAAATAAAAGAGCACAGTATTTGGGCATCATGAAGTGTTTTTCAAATTCTACTATTATTTATTTACCTTAGGTCTTCTAGATGCCATCACCTAGTGTTATATATCACTCATTTAATTCTGACAATAACCCGGTGAGATTTAAATAACCACATTTTAAAGATGAGCAAACAAGCTTGGAAAAATGACTTAGCACCAAGATTGTAAAGCTAGTAAATGGAAGAAGTTGGAGCTGGGGGTGTAGCTCAGAGATAGAACATCTGCTTACCATGGGTTCAACCCCCTGCACAAAAACTAAAATGAACTGAATGCAAGGCTCCTACTGGATATTTATATGCAAAAAGAAAAAAAGTAACTCAATTACCTCATATCATACGCAAAAAATGAACTCAAATACACAACAGATACAAATCCAAGAGTAAAAACTGTAAAACTCCAAGAATATAGGAGAAAAATCTTAATGCTGTTGAAATAAGCAAAGATTTCTTAAATGATACCAAAAGCATGATTTACAAAAGAAAAACCGGATAAATTGTACTTTATCAAAATTATAAACTTTCATCCTTCAGAAGGTACTGAGGCTAAGACAAAATGATACATTTGAGGTGACAGATTCTTGCCCAGAATACAGCAGACTTCTAATTTTTAAATGCCCTGATTTAATCATTATACAATGCATACAACTGATATATTGAAACATAACACTATATGCCATAAATATGTACAATTATTTTGTCAATTAAGAATAAAAATAGGGGATGGGGATGTGGCTCAGGCGGTAATGTGCTCGCCTGGCATGCATGCAGCCCGGGTTCGATCCTCAGCACCACATACAAACAAAGATGTTGTGTCCGCCGAAAACTAAAAAATAAATATTAAAATTCTTTAAAAAAAAAAAAAGAATAAAAATAGGGGCTGGGGATGTGGCTCAGTGGTGGAGCGCTCACCTAGCATGCGTGAGGCACTGGGTTCTATCCTCAGCACCACATAAAAATAAAGATTTTGTGTCCACCTATAACTAAAAAATAAAAAAAACTTTAAAAAAAAGATAAAACTGAAAAGATGAAGACAAGCCACAGACAACTAGAGACTTCCATGATAATATACTTTCCTAAAGTCTTTCTGGCAGTCACTCCTAAGCCTTATTTGCTGGCCTGATTTGGTCTACTAGCCTTTCAAATGCTGAATTTCCTTGGGTTTGGTTTTTCCTACTCTAAATTCTATCCCTGGGTAACATATTGTACTTGCATATAATAAACTATACTAGACTGTAAGACTTTTAAGATGTTGACAGTATCTTGACAAGGTCTACTCCTCCTCCAGTCTTTCTTTTATTTTTTTTTTTTATTTTTTTTTTTAAAGTCTTTTTTTTTTTTTAAAGATAGAGTGAGAGAGAGGGGAGAGAGAGAGAGAGAGAGAGAGAGAGAGAGAGAGAATTTTTAATATTTATTTTTTAGTTCTCAGCAGACACAACATCTTTGTTGGTATGTGGTGCTGAGGATCGAACCCGGGCCGCTCGCATGCCAGGCGAGCGCGCTACCGCTTGAGCCACATCCCCAGCCCCTCCTCCAGTCTTTCTAATTTCAGTGTCACCAGTTGCTCAAGTCAAAAAACTAGAATCATTCTGATAGTCTAGGTCCATTTTTCCCAACCTTCAACCTAATATCAAAACTTGTGAATACCACACAGATAATATTCAATTACACCAAGTTCTCTCCACTTCCATTATCTAACTTGTCCAAAAAACCAACAACTCTTGCCCAGAATACAGCAGACTTCTAATTTCTTTCTATATCCACCTTATTTTCTTCTAGACCAATCTGCAGCCAGAAAGTTGTTTTTAAAAATAATCAATCTAATTTTCAACTTAATACCTTTGGATGTTTACTGCTCTTCAGAAATAAAGGTCCCCAAATCCAGTCATAACTTATAACCTACGTTCTGCAGTACGGTACAGTGGCGTTAAGGACACATACTCTATAGTTAGAACACATAGGCTCAGATCTCAGTTCTTGGACAACATGCTCTTTTGTGTAAACAGAAATTGTTAAGGGTTTAATGAACTAATACATGAAAAGTACTTAGAACAGTACTTCACATATCACTGGTGCTTACTTTTTGTTCTTGTTAACTGCCCCTACTTATATCTAGCTTCATCATTTCCTATTCTGCTATGAGCAGAGCAAGGATAAACAATAACCAAAAAAACCAAACACTGTTACATGTGTGATATATGTGTTTTAAGTACCTTTCAGTTTCTAAATATGTCTTCCCTCCATTAGAACATAGTTCCATCTGGAACTCTCCTCCACCCAATTCCTGAATGACTCTACTCACTACCCATTTCAACTTAAAGGCCATTTCCTCAGGGAGACATTTCCTAACCTCCTAAACTAGGATAGTTCTCCCTGTCAAGTACTCATACCCATACTGTAAATATCTTAACATTTACTGTAATAGTAAGTTATTATTTTCTACTAGACCATTCATTCCATAAGAATAAGAATACTGTTTGAGACACCCTATACTGCTATGCCCTTAGCAAAATACCTAGAATATAAAAGCCATTCAATAAATATCTGATAACTAAACAAATACTAATATATTTTTAATCATGTAAACAGAGTAAAAACTAAGAAAAGAATACTGTTTGAGACACCCTATACTGCTATGCCCTTAGCAAAATACCTAGAATATCAAAGCCATTCAATAAATATCTGATAACTAAATAAACAAATACTAATATATTTTTAATCATGTAAACAGAGTAAAAACTAAGAATAGGCAAGATGAAAATAAAAACATATAGGACGGATACTTTTATTCAAATATCTCATAAACTTTTTTGGCCATACAGGGACTGAACGCAGAGTCTTGCACATACCAGATAAGCACTCTCCCACTAAGCTACATCTCCAGACCTCTTCTTTTTTAGTTGTAGGTGGACACAATACCTTTATTTTATTTTTATGTGGTGCTGAGGATCAAACCCACTGCCTCATGCATGCTAGATGAACCCTCTACCACTGAGCCACAATCCAGCCCAAATCTCTTTTTTTTTAATATATTTTTAGTTTTTAGTTTTAGGTAGACATAATAACTTTATTTATATGGTGCTGAAGATTGAACCCAGTGCCTCACGGGGGTTGGGCAAAGCACAACACCAGTCCCAGATCTCTTCTTTTTGAGACAGGGTTTTGATAAGTTGTCAAGGCTGATCTCAAAACTTGTCATCCTTTCCTGCCTTAGCTTCCTGAGTAAGCTGGGATTATAGGTGCGCAGCACCACATAAGGATCTCGTACTGTTTTTACTATGTAAAAAATAAGCACTATATATTCCAACCATGTAATTAGTTCTCCAAAGATAAAAAGGTAAGCAGTGTCTTAACTAGTTTAAATGTTTTATATTAGGGCTGGGAGTATAGCAGAGCACTTGCTTAGCATGAGGAGGCCCTAGGTTTAACTCCCAGCACCACGCACCCCTCCCCCAAAAATGCTTTGTATTAAACTAACTGAAGTATTAATATTATATAAGTCACTGAAATCACACACACATAAAGAAAAGTAGAGTGCCTTTGTGAAGATATCAACAAAATTTGAACTAAGTTAGGATTAGGGATGAACTATGAAAACATACTAAAATAAAAGAAGTTCAGTTCCAAAAGACAACACAGTGTATGATTCATTTATATGAAATGTTCAAAAAAGGCAAATCTATAGAGAAAGAAAAAAGAGACTAGTAGTTACTTACAGCTAGGGTTGAGATCGGGGATGACTGTTACCCAGTTATGGTGATGAAATGTTCTAAAATTTTGTAGTGGTGATGACTACACAACTATGAATATATTTTTAAAAACTCACTGAATTGTAAAGTTGTATAGTATATGAATTATATTTCGAAGCCATTCAAAAAATTTCTGGCAGACCAAAATAAAGCATCTTGTAAAAGGAATGACTTTTATTTGCATAAAAGCAAATATAGAGTAGCAGCAGCCCTGTGAAAACCATTTTCAATTAATAGATTTTAATATGGCTAGTTTATTTGATATATGTTACAACACATCAAATACAATTGGCTATCCATTAAATACAAGTTAGGCCCATTCTTTTATGTCATAAACAAAAATAATTCTCTCATGGATTTAAAACCATGCAAAAGTATTTGAGGAATATGTGTTAACATTTCTATAGCCTATAGCAGAGACACCCTTTGTAAACAAATCAGGAAACTAAAATAGGTCTACAAAAGAAAATCTTGACAAATTTCACTATAGAAAAGCATTGTATTTCCATATGGCAAGATATTTTAAACAAAAATCAAAGACAAGGCTGGGGATGTAGCTCAGTGGCAGAGCACTTGCCTAGCATGAGTATATATGAAAAAGGACTAACTCTAAGATACAAAGTTATTTTTATAAATTAATAAATAAGAAAATACTTACATGAGATATATACAGGCAATTTCAAAAGGAGAAATAATGAGGAGGAAATATAAAAAGATGTACCACCTACCTCATTAACAGTGAAGGAGACAATGTAAAGTGTCAGGGATAAAGTGCTTGCCTAGCATTCAGGGGGGTTCAATCCCCAGTACCAAAATAATTAAATAAAACAAGATTTTTTCATGAGTTCAGCTGAAATTTCAGACTAATTTAACACTGGCAAGGTGTGCGTAAACAGGCAATAATAGCCACCATTATTCTGGAAAGTAATAGCTAATCTATTACATTTTTAAATTTTATATACGCTGACTGCAAAGTAATTTGACTTTTGAGACTATCTCAGAGAAAAAAAAATATATATATATACATACATATACAAAAATACATACAAATTCCTTTGTCTGCTCTTTCTCTTTTCTTTTTGTGATGCTAGGGATCAAATCTGGGGCCTTGAGAATGCTAGGCAAGTTTTCTACCACTGAGCTATACCTACATCCCCTATGTCTGCTATTTTCAACTTAAAAAAAAAAAAAAAAAAGCATGGTCTCATATTTATGGAATAGGAAAAACCCAAATGGATTGCACTCACACAAGGAAAAAAGTATGGATGATTATATAAATATTGGTTACTTGACGGAGAAACCTTTGAAAGATAAATGTATATAAATTTTCATATTACAAAATTTATATTAGTTTTATAATTAAAAATCCATTAAAACTATCATATATGTACCTTTCAAAATTTTGTTTTGCTTATATTTATATGAAATTGGGAAAAATAATCCAAATCCTTCTGGACACACTTAAATATTTTTTATTAGTTGTCGATGGACCTTTATTTATTTATTTACATGCAGTGCTGAGAATCGAACCCAGTGCCTCACACATGCTAGGCAAGCGCTTTACCACTGAGCCACAAGACCAGCCCTGGACAAACTTTTAAAAACCATTCTATTTAGGAAAAAAAAAGACAATGTCAGACACAGTGGCATCTATTATCCCAGCATATCAGGAGGCTAAGGCAGGAGGATCACAAGTTCAAGCCACCTCATCAACTTATCTAGACCTTGTCTCAAAAAAAATAAATAAAAAGAGCTGTATCTGTAGCTATGTACAGCACCTTTGTTTTCCATCCCCTTCATCACAAAAAAGAAAAAAAAAAAAGACAAGGTGAATTAAAAAAAAAAAAGACATCATCAAAAGGCTCCATCATCAAGAATGAAAAGGCAAGCCACACACTGGATAATGACATACAATGCATACACCTGAAGAAGGAACTGCTTTCAGAATATATATTAAGAGCAGGTACTCCCCAAAAGGATGTCTGAAGTTCAAAAATGATGCTCCAAGCTGGGTGCGGTGGCGCATGCCTGTAATCTCAGCAGCTTGGGAGGCTCAGACAGGAGAATCTTGGGTTCAAAGCCAGCCCCAGCAAAAAGCAAGACACTAAGCAACTCAGTGAGTCCCTGTCTCTGAATAAAAAATACAAAATAGGACTGGGGGTGTGGCTCAGTAGTTGAGTGCTGAATTCAATCCCCAGAATAAAAAAAAAAAAAGATGCTCCAAATCACCAGTCCTCAGGGAAATGTAAATCAAATGTAAATGTAAATCACATTACAGTGATCACCCACAAGAATGTCTATTATGAAAAAAAATTACACCATCAAATGTTGTTAAGTAATGTAAAAGGATACCTATACATTCTTGGTTATAAAGTCATACAATCAATTTGAAAACTGGCAGTATCTATTAAAGATAAAAATAGACAACTCCTACTGGGTATCCTCTTGCCCTTGTTTCTCCTACTCACTTTAATAAATCCAACTCTTTTTTTGATATAAATAAATAAATAAATAAGCTTACCCTGTGGACCAGCAATCTCATAGGTACATGCTCGAGAGAAATTAGTGCATAATGTTCATCAAAAGAGGGGAAATGAGACTTCACAGCATCATCCTGAATTTTGTCTCTGAAGATGGGTAAGTGTGTTCCCTTAGCAGACAGATATCTCTAGGAGCAATATGCAAGTTGTGCATATATAAATGAATCCTGTCTGGAATACAGAGACATAAGGCCAAAGAGTAGGCAGGATCTCATAGAGCTTTGCTAAGGAGTCTGATCCCTATAATGGGATCTAGGTTTGGATTTAGAAAAAGCATTTACAGAAATGTATGGAGTATAAGCTAAGGAGGACAGGCAACTATAGGCAGGAAGCCAGTAAGAGTAGGATTCAGATGAATGATGATCACTTTGCTGCCACTTTACCAATTCTGGAGAATAATTACTTCCCTTATACTCTCAACTACCTGCCATTCTATGGGGGACGGAATTGAGTTGTTGCTTTAACGGATAATTCTCCAAAAATTACTGATTTACCATAATAGCAAACGGAAAAGTCAGATAACAATCCAGAAAAGATCTGTTTAAGCCTCCTCTAACTACTAACCTTCCTTACATGAGTTCATTCTTCTCCCCCCCACCCCTGGACATAACCTCTCTGTTTTTTTGTTTTTTTTGTATGTGGTGCTGAGGATCCAACCCGGGCCACACGCATGCCAGGCGAGCACACTACCGCTTGAGCCACATCCCCAGCCCAATTCATTCCTTTTTTAAGAGCAGTTATCTGTTGAAGAACAGATGCAACTGTCTTTCCATAACTTGCATGAAGTAGTTGTGAAACAAAGAATGTTGGCCTATAACCAAATATGCCAGTGAATCTCCTTAAATTATATACCAAAAAAAAAAAAAAAATTTTTGTGCAAGTGTTTACTTCTAGGAAAGGGTACAAAGGTTTTATCATATTCCTAATGAGATCCATGACTACCCATCACTACATCAAAAGTAGAGTTAATATCTTTTGTCTTTAAGGCCAGCTTCTAAAGTGGCCTTAAAATGGGACACTTAGAACAAAAACAAGGAAATGGCCTTTTAAAATCACCTAGTTATAAGTCTCAATGAACAGTTTCTGAACTTTCGTGGAACAGATTCATCTAGAAATATTTCTGGAGATTATCTTAAATACGGTCTTAGCCATCTCCGTTTTTTTAAAATAAATATTTGTTTTTGTAGTTGGATGCAATACCTTTATTTTATTTATTTATTTTTATGTGGTGCTGAGGCGCTGAGGATCAAACCCAGGGCCTCACAAGTGCTAGGAGAACGCTGTACCGCTGAACCACAACCCCAGCCCTTAACCAAATCTCAGTTCTACTTAAGCCAACTGCCTCCAAACTATTCAGAAATTTTTTGGTAGTGTTATTTAAGGATACCTGGGAAAGGGTACAAAAGTTTCTCTTCATTTACTTGGAAGAGAACTAGTTCTCTAAAGTACCCAACTGATAGTTTTAACTCTGACTTGAGAAAAAGAAATCATATGTGATACAGATCCTAATTCCCTGAGTTCTATAAAATAACAAGAAGTGAGATAAACACTGGAAAATACATTGTTACCAGAAATGTTTCCCCTCAATGTTCTAGATTAATTTCTCTTCCTGAACTGACAGGGTTCAATACCACCAGACTCTCACACATAGTGCCAATTCAACAGATGGCCCCTTTCTTTTCCTAAAAGTGGAGGTGGACTGGGCAAATATGAGGTAGTATACTAAACAAGAGATCCTCTGTTAAGAAGATCTCTGATAGGCTTTTTTTGTTTTTGCAGTATGGGGATTGAAACCAAGGGTGTGCTACAAATGAGCCACATATGCAGCCCTTATTTTAATTTGAGACAGTCTTTCTTGCTAAATTGCCCAGGCTAGCCTTGAACTTGTCATCTTCCAGGACCAGCCTTCAGAATAAATGAGATTACAAATACAAGCACTGTGCCCAGCTTCTAATGGGTTTTTAAATTATCAACAACAGGGCTGGGGATGTGGCTCAAGTGGTAGCGCGCTCGCCTGGCATGCATGTGGCCGGGGTTCGATCCTCAGCACCACATACAAAGATGTTGTGTCCGCCAAAAACGAAAAAATAAATATTGAAATTCTTTAAACTATCAACAACAAATGATCTATCTGCTGTGACCACGTTTAATTGTTATTTCTATTCCTTTTAATTTCTAATACCTTAAATACATTTAAACAGATACTTATCCACAATGAGGAAATGTGTCCTGAAATATGTAGTCAACCTATAAACTATACTAAGCCCCTAACATTTATAAGTATTTGATCTTATAAAGGTATCCTAGATATTGTATGTGTTAACACGTAGGTCCATATATGAAAACTGAATTCTTTAAATCTAAATGATGGGCTAAGAAATTAGGAGGCAGCTTGATCTATACATTTTCAAAACCAAAAATAGTTCTTGTGTTCATGGATAAAGAGTTTCATATGCTTTGATATCTCATTCACTATTTTATAAACTTGTACTTATCTCCTTTATGTCATGGGGACCTCCACAATGGATTTACAGGAAGATATGAACCAACCACTCTCACCACTTTCTCAGAGTAATCAAGCAGAGATTATTCACTCAGGTTCTTTCTTTCTTTCTTTCTTTTTGGTAAAAGGGTACCAAAAAAGGGTACATGACCACTGAGCCACAACCCCAGTCCTTTTTTTTGTATTTTATTGAAGGACAGGGTCTCACTGAGTTGCTTAGTGCCTTGCTTTATGCTGAGGCTGGCTTTGAACTTTATCCTCCTGCCTCAGCCTCCAGAACTGCTGGGATTACAGGTGTGCACCACTGTACCCGACCACTCAGATTCTTGATTTCACATTAAAAGAAAAAAAAAAAAGTGTTTTGATTGCTGAGTTGCAAAGCTATTTGACATATATTTTACTTCTGTCTCCATTTTATTTTTGTCTCTATATCTACATCTTGACTAATTATTTATTAAGTTTTCTTAGCCAGGAAGGTATTACTCCTAAAATTATCAAGATTCTCTTCTAGTCTTAGTAGGCTTGATAAGATTCTTCAAGTGTTAAGAACACCCCACAAGGGCTGGGGATGTGGCTCAAGTGGTAGCGCACTTGCCTGGCATGCGTGCGGCCAGGGTTCGATCCTCAGCACCGCATACAGAGAGGGATGTTGTGTCCACCGAAGACTAAAGAAAAATAAATATTAAAATTCTCTCTCTCTCTCTCCCTCTCTGTTAAAAAAAAAAAAAAGACCCTAGCCACCTTTAAAAAAAAAGAACACCCCACAACTCAGTTTTAAGAACTTCATCTCTTGAACCCAATCTATACTCACTCTCCAGGTAATCATCAAGTCTCAGGGCTCTAAATAGCGTTACTACACTAAACACCCAAATTTATATTTGCCCTGACTTAAAGACCTGTACATCCAATTACCTACCCAGTATCTCAACTGCCTACTCAGTAGCTCATTCCTAAATGCTTAATAGAAATCTTGGAATATTCAACCAAATTTTTAATTTCGGCACTCCCCACAACTTGCTTCTACCAGTATCTCTAAATGGAATCCAACTGCTCAGGCCCTGAGTAAGGCCTGTCTTACTCAAACCCCACATCCATCAACAAATTATCATCTCTACTACTTTCAAAACATTTCCTAAATCCATCTCACTAAACAACATTCTAGGTTCACTTTTGCCTCAACAATTCATCTTTTGCCTCAACAATCACAAAAGCCTCCAAACTAGACACCCTGGTTGCGACACTCTCATTTCTAAAAGTTTATATAGTAGATCAAGTCACTTACTTTCCTGCTCAAAATCTCCCAAGAGCATCCTATTAGCCAGGCAAAGTAATGCCTTAAGTTCCAACTATTCAAGAGGATCACTTGAGTAGTTGAATTCATGAGTTTGAGACCAATCTGGCAACAAATGTAGGGAGACTCATCTCCAAAAACAAATGAACAAAACAATCTAGAATTAAAAAACTAAACACCTATGCAAGTACTTAAATCCTGTATTGTCTAGACTTTGGCTACCTATTTTACCTATTTCCTATCATTTCAGTCCTTTTCTATTCTTTGGGTTTTGGGGGGGTTTTTTTGTTTTGTTGTTTTTTTTTTTTTTTTGTACTTTTTAGTTGTCAATGGGCCTTTATTTATTTATATGCAGTGCTAAGAATCGAACCTAGTGCCTCATGCATGCTAGGCAAGCACTCTATCACTGAGCCACAATCCCAGACCTTTCTCTGCTGTCTTAGAACTTACGCCACAAGAGTTGTTTGGGGTCCTTCATATCACTTTATATCTGCCCAAACATCAAGTGCTCAGATAATTTCCTTAATCACCTAACTTACCTTTATCTTCTTATATTTACGTAATACTTATCAATAAATTGCTATGATATAATATGCATTTATTTAACATCTCTTACTCATTAGAAAGCAACAACCATGAGGACAGTGATTTTAATGTTTTATTCACTGTTAGATTCCCTAGGATTAACAGCACTTGGCACAATGTAATTATACAATCAATACTTACTGAATGAATGAATGTTCCTTCTGTCACAGGCACAGGAGGCAAAATGCTAGTTTTTATTTGAAAAGACATAAACCACTATACCCCAAAAGAATAACTGTCCAATGAACTACCAGACTAAACATAGGCACCTAGTAAGTATTCCTCTAACAGAAAGAGATGTTCATGCCAAAATTGATCTGTTCTAGCATAAAAACAACCATATCCCAGGACATTCCTTCAGGAATCCAAATCTACTGCTTGAATCACACATAATACGATCATAAGCACTAGATTACAGCAGTGGAAAAGGGAATTAAATAAAATGCACAAATTATGAAGTTCCTAAAATAGAGCAGCAACCTTATTTGCTTCATCAGCCTGCAATTGACTCTGGAACATAATAAGCAATCAATAAATACATGTTGGTCTTGTTGCTGAATCAAATGAGGTGATTTTTTAATGAAAAAGATGCATTCTGGGGCTGGAGCTGAGCAGCAGCACACTTGCCTGGCATGTGTGAGGTACTGGATTCGGTTCTCAGCACTGCAGGTAATAAATAAAATAAAGGTCTATCAACACCTAAAAATATATATTTTTAAAAATATATATATTTTTAAAAAAGAGGGATTCTGCTTTAGAAGAAGAATAACATCTTCTTTAGAAGAATAATACATTGACTCTTTAAAAAATAAATAAATAAAGGAAAGCACTTATAATCTTTAAAAAGAGAACTGTCAAAACCAACCCAATTTAGTTCAAAGACTTCAGGTTTTCCATGAAATTTAATTAAAATTAAATTTAAATTTCCATGAAATTTACACAGCAAGATACACTCCTGTACACTTTCAAAACAAATACTTGATTTGATCAGCAGGTAAGAAAAGTAAATAGAAGCCACACAAAAGTCTAGGCTGGAGTTAAGTGAGAAAAATATAAAATTAGAATTTATACGTAAGGAAAATAAGATTTAAAAGTACACTAAAAAATGAGAATTAAAAAAAGTATATATACATTAGGAGGTTGTTTATATATACTTTCATAAATGTATTTACATATTCTTACTACCAACAGAAAATAAATACTAAGGAAGTAATCAGCTTTGATAAATTCTCTTTTCAGGAAACGAGAAATAACTAAAATAGCATATATGTATTATGCTCTAAGGGTACATGACATACGTTATACAAAGCACTTTAAACCATTTGCCCACATAATCTTTCAACAACTCTATGCTATAAGTATTATAATCATTACCATCATTTTATAGTCAGGGAAATCAAAGACCACAAGACTTTGCTCAAGATTATACAGTCAATAAATCAGCAAAATTGAGATTTAAGCTTGGTCAATCTGATTTCAGAATCCATAATCTTAATCACTATCTGGATTCTCAACAAATGAAGGGGAAATATGCCATATTTCATATATTTTCAATTTAACTAGATACCTATCAAAGCTGGATTAACTAACATTCTGAGGAAGTAGGGCATATTCCAGCAAAAATTTCCAGAGTAAAACTAAATATTTTCTTAATTTTAATCTTTGCTAGAAATTATCTTTAGCTGTAACAATATACTGTTTTTGTATGAGTGAAATATGCTGAACATCTTTCATCTTTATCAGTGCAAAGATACAGAAAATCATAAAATTGAGCTGAAAATATACTACTGATCCAAACTCACCTGTTATGTTACATTCATTTTTATACCTTAGCAGATTTCTTCATCTACTTAGACTGCCCTCTTTGAGCCTTACTGAATAACTCATTTATCCTTTAAACTCTGAATCTTTCCATTTGTAGGAAGCTATTTTAACCTTTCCTTTCTCCCTTCAGATTTAATAACCTTCTCTTCTTTCCACTGTGAACAAATGATTACACTGTATTGTAATGTTAGTTAAAATGTTCCTCTTTCTAGACTGGGAACTCTGAGAGACCAAAAAAAATATATATATATATTTTTTTTATTTTTTAAACATCTTTTCTCTACCACTAAGCAGAAATGGGCATCAAGGAAGCACTGGAAAAACTTTAAGTTGACTGAATAAATGAACACATAAATAAGTACACAAGTAGAAGGAATTTCTTGTTTCTGTTTGGATTTTGCCATAACTAAAGACTCTTAATAACTCATTAGTTCTGGACAATACACTTGTTAGTGTAATTTTCTTTTCTTTTCTTCCCTTAAAATCAAACACATACATACACACAAATAAAATTAACTTAAATCTCTAAATCGAGGCTTAAAAAGTGATTGCCCTTTAACATCCTACCCTTTGTTATCATTAAGTTAGATAAAATGTCTACTTGTTTGAGATTTGTATTCCCTCTAATCTTCTTTGAAGATCTTTATGCTCTTACAATGTTCAATTAGTAATCATTATACATGATTGATTCACTTCCCCTCCCCTAATTTCTCAAACGTCAGTTATGCTTTTCTCCTACAAAAACAGCCTGAAATTCTCTCCATTCTGCTCAAATATTACCACAGAATCTTTCACCTTAAACTCATACCAACACTGTACTGCTTAACAAAACTTTTTTTGCTCTTTTTCAATTGTGAGGTTTTTCATCAGATGCTCAGAAGTACATGTGACCTCCCCCCAAAAAATTAAGAACCACTAATCTAGTATATCAATGCATTTCAAAGGAACACAATTCATTTGACATAGTTCAAGCATTCTTCCCTCTTATTCATAGAGGGGATCCTTACTATGAAATTAGTCTTTCGAAGAATTCTTTCAACCCAGCCAAGAAGTTCCAATATCCAGAAGTACATATATCAACAATTCCAACTCCCAAAAACAGTTTACTCATAAATGCCAAAAGAAAATGCCAAAGACACACTCTACTACAAACTGGATGCCCTGGATTTTAAATACTCCATACCATACTCTTCCATATTAAATTGTCTAGAAGACCTAAATTACCTCCAAACTAAATAGTTTTTTGTTTGTTTGTTTGTTGAGGTACTGGGACATGCTCGGTAAATGCTCTATATTGAGCTACGTTCCAGTCCTTTTTATTTTTTGAGATAGGGTTTTGTTAAATTGCCTAGGTTGGACTCTTAATTTGCAATCCTTCTGCCTCAGTCTCCGAGGTAGCTGGGGTTACAGGTTTGCAATACAGCTCTGAATAGACTTTTAAAAATTTTCTGCTTTCAATTCCACACTGACTTGTCTGCTCATTCAACTCAGTGTATATGACTGTCAAGACAACTACCCTCATATGCATACAAGCTATTTCAACAACGGCATCTTCATTATTCTCACTGAAAGGCAGGAACCATTTATTGAATAAACTCAATAAATATTTGTTGAATGAATGAAAGAGGATAAACTGTCTGGTTGAGGGTAAAGCTCAGTGGCAGAGCACTTGCTGCAAGGTTTAATCACCAGTACCCAAAAAAACAAAGTTAAACTGTCAGTACCCCTGAAGCTGTTCTGGTACATGTTAGGCTGTGAAAGCCATCCTTCCCTCAAACATACACTCTGAAGTATCAGAAATGCTCTGCTTTCTCCATAAACACAAAATGATATAGTCATGGATACCCATTTTATACAGGTAAGGCTGGCAAGGAAAACATATATTTCATATATGTCTTTTGACACTATTGGCCTATCCAACCAGTCACAGATCCCCCTATTTTCCCAACATACTCATATTTGCCAAAAAAGATCTCTAGATTAATTATAATATAGTGAATATATCATTGGATTAGTAGTCAAAAATCTGAGTTATAGTCCCAACTTTGTCACCAATTTACCAAGTGACCTAGGAAAACTTACCTTTATGCCTCAATTTCCTTTTTTATAAAATGGGAGAAAATATTTATTCCACCATTTTTACAGAAATTTAGAATGACAAATAAAATGAAAAATCATTCTAAATGTAAACTCCTCATACTAATATAAAGTGCTACTATAAACCCACATCAACAAAAAAGGTCACCCATCCTTATAGTCTTAGATTAATAATTCTGTTAAAGATGTTTACATTTACACAATTCATTCAAAGGCACAAACTAACCGGGCGCATTGTTGTAGGCCTGTAATCCCAGCGACTCAGGGGGCTGAGGCAGAAGGATCACAAGTTCGAGGCCTGTCCAGGTAACTTAGCGAAACCATCTCAAAATGAGAAATAAAATGGGGTTGGGGATGGGGCTCAGTGGTAGAGCACCCCTGGCTTCAATACCTAGTACCTACCAATCAATCATTAAAAGGCACAAACTATTCCTAAGACCACAACTGGCCATACCAAGTTTCTCCCCACCTCTGACCCCACACTAAAGCGCTTTATTGTCTAGAATAATGCCATAACTATTCTTTCTCAACAGGTAATTACGTGCTCCCCAACTCTAAAACACACTTATCAACCTGCAAGGAACATCCCAATATTTATTTTAAAAATAAGCTAACTTATAAGGGGAACTCCATTACACTTTCAGAAACACAAGCAAACTCTTCCGGAGCACTTTCCATCCTCGCGTACACACACAAACACAGCCGCTATACACCAACAGACCATCTGTCTTCTGAACCAAAAACATCTCTTTCCGTGCACAAACTAACCAGTGACATTTACTAAACTTCTAACAGTGGGACCGTTCTGTCGGTCCTACATACAGCTCGGCGTGTCAGGGACACCCCAGACCTTGCCATACAGGTAAACTGCCTCTGAAGATCATGTCCCTTAAACAAGCACAAACGGGACTTCAGGAGATGCTCCAACCGTGCCCATCCACACAACCTGTCAGGGGCATGGGCGGCTCCGCCTCCACTGGCTTACTTTCCCGCCCCCTCCCTCAAGTCGGGAGCCCGCCTGTCAGGGACACCCCTTCAACCCCGCCTGGAGGGACTTCCCGGGAGGCTCAGGATCCCCTGCCCTCCTCTCCCCTCCCCCATCCCTACTACCGCTCTCCTGGAGATCCAGGTCCGGGAGATGACAGTAGATCCCAGGAAACCCAGGACGGAGCCGCCGAGAGAGTGCTTAGGCCCAGAGGCCTGCCCAAACCGTTCTACTCACCGTGTCAGAGGCCGAGGCCGAGAACGATGAGAGTGCAGGGAAGTGGGGAAGAGGGGGTGGCCGCCAGGCGCCTCCGCTTCCCTTAGTCCACAGCGGATCTCTCCTGCTTGTCAGGAGGCGGTCAGAGGGTAAGCGGAGTGGCGGAAATGCGAAAGAGGAGAAGGAAAAGGCGTAGGGCGAAAGGAGGAAAACTGAGGGGAGGCGGGTCCCGCAACGAGAAGGGGATCGTCTCCCCCTCCGCAAAGCGAACCCAAAATGGCGGCGGGAGCGGCGGCAGCGGCAGAGCGGCGGCGGCGGCGGCGGCAGCTCCTCAGGAGGGAGCAGGCGAAGGGCGCCTCGTGCCCCCCCCCCGCCTCCCACTCCTCCTTCCTCGCGCTCTCCCCACCGCTCCCCCCAACCTGACTCCGGCCGCCGAGCGCGCACGCCCGTCGGCACGCGTATGAGTGTATCTGGTCTCGTCGTTCGCTGCTCCCACCAACCACCACCTCGGCCGCCCTGCGCGCCTGCCAGCCCTAACGCGCTCGCTCCGAGGCGCCTTCTCGCGCGGTCCCCCACAACCCCTGGCCCCTGTCAAGCCGGCTGTGGCGCAGGCCCTCACGCGTACCTTCGGCGGCGCGAGCCCAGGCCTCCTCCTCCTCCTCCACCTCCTCTTCTTTCCTCCCCCCCTTCCCCGCCCCCACGGCCACCAACCGCCGCCACGGCCGCCGCCGCCGCCGCCGCCTCCGGCCCCCCCCACCCTCCACCCCTCGCGCGTGCGCCTCCCACAATCCCCCCCGCGGGACTGTTCCATTCTTAACTGCAAGGACGGGGGAGAAAAGGACAGGGAAAGGCAAGTAGAGGTTGCTCTTAAGACAAGATTATCTGAGAGGATGGCAATGACCTACGAAACTACCCACTTCCCTGGGCTCCTCGCTGCGGCGCCGAGGCTGGCTGATCACTTACTTCTGCTGGCCACGGTGAGCGGGTCGGAGGCGGCCTAGCGCCCCTCTGCTGACCAGTGGTTGGAGGCCGCGACGGCTGCGCATTGAGTAGCTTCCTGCCATACGACCTGAGGTTTCTTTGCAGTTGCGGGACGAGCGCTTCGGTTGCTGGTAGTGAGTAACAGTCACCGCGTGAGGGGAACTGATCTTCGATTCACGGTGAGGCAATGCACCCGCGCAAGGGGTTTAGGCAAATTCCAAACCTCCATGAGGTAGGGAGTGAGACCAGTAGGGCCGGCGCCCTTCCTGGAAGGGGCTTTCTCTCCAGCTCTGTGTTGCCTACCTGGAGTCCAAGAAGATCTGGCGCGAGGGTCTGTTTGCTGTTGATGTTCTTAACCCAGTTTAAATTTCTCGAATTTCACGTAACTACGTGTACGTTATTGTGCCTTATAGTCCTCGGAAATTGTGCATCTTCAGTATACGTTCGATAGCCTGATATTAAAGGATAAAGAAGGTGTTTCTGGCGGCTGAGGTTGTGGCTCAGTGGTAGTGCGCTTGCCTAGCACGAATGAGGCGCTGGATTCAATTATCAACACCACATACAAATAAAATAAAGGTCCATCAATAACTAAAAAATATTTTAAAAAGAAAGAAGAAGCTGTTTCTGATTAAGTTCTGGAAATGAGCTTCCATGTTTTGTGTGGCCCCCAGGAAGTTGTTATTTTTGTTATCGAAAACTGAACATAATAGCTTAACTCCAAATGTACCTTCAAGGTTGGTCTATAAAATAGTGAGCTAATATATGTAAAATATAATTAGCTCCTAGGCACAGGGGAAGTGCAGAGTATTATTGTTATCTTTTATAGGGCTGTTGGTAAGGTTTGTGAGCGCAATTGGTTGTTTGTGTTATATCCTTCCAAATAGTTAATAAAATAATGTAAAACAAGCCTGTAGGATTCTATGGCTATCGATTACTTGTTTATCAAAATTGCACTGACATTTTCATGATTGAATTCAGGAGACTGATTTGTCTAAAAGTCTATATGTAATTCCAAAGTTTAGTATTTTTTGGTTTTACTCAAAGCAAAATAAATTAGGGGGTTTCCTTCCCTTTACATTTGTGGAGAGATCCAGGGAATAATTTGAAAATCCCTGCTAGATCTCAAAGGCCCATTCAAGCTCTAAAATTCAAATAGTCTTAAATTTTCTCCCTTAACAATATATGGATAAGATTTTGTTTGCTTGTTTTGTTCTTTTTAAAATTAAGGAGAAAGCAGCCTTAATTACTTAATTATATATTTTTCCTAGACACATCCCAGCTGATTCATGGAGCCCACCTAGGCTTAAACTCATCTTTCTTTATTTCATGTATTCAAATGTATTGTGCTACTGACAACTTTAGTTGAAAGCAAAGACTGTGTCTTACAATTCTTTGCATACTGTTTATACTCTGTTGCAAAACAAGTCATGGAAATATTAAAATGAAAGTTAAAAATTAAAATACCAGGGGCTGGGGCTGTGGCTCAGTAGTAGAGCCTTACACATGTGAGACCCTGGGTTGGATCCTCAGCACCACATAAAAATAAATAAACAAAATAAAGATATTGTGCCCATGTATAACTAAGAAAAAAATATTTTTTTAAAAAAATTAAAATACCAGAGGAGAATGAGAGCTAATGTTGTTGGAATGTCATGCCAAGAGAACATATTTCCTGTTTAATCCTTATAATAAACAACCTTTGAGATAGATAATCCTGTCGTCAGCGATGAGAAGCCTGAGGCTCACAGAAATCAAGTAATTTGGTCTTTAGGCCTGTCTCTTAAAAACCTGACTTTTTCACCAACCTCATTGCCTTCGTGCAAAATTTCTTGTCAACAGCCTAATTGCACTTGCTACAGAGAAAAAATAATAATAATAATGGTATCACCTGTATATTAAAAAAAAAAGCTATGGTCTCTGGATCAGTAGCTTTCAGTTATTATACTGATTCATGAATTGTCAGCTAAGTATGACTACAGATCTCAGAGTCTTTCAGAGACTAAAATACATCTTAAATGCACAATAAAATGACCTCACAGAATGAATTAACTTTGGATTATTTGAACGTATAAAGATAGAGAAACAGATAATAGTTTCCTCAGATGTGTCCACATACTAATCCCTGGAACCTGTGATATAAATCTAGTTCCCTAGAACTAGATTACATGACAAGAGAGAAATCAGGATACAGATGGAATTAAGGTTGCTAATCAGATGATCTTAAATTAAGGAGATTATCCTGGATTACCCAGCTAGGTCTGCTGTAATTACAAATCCATAAAAGCTAGAAGAGGGAGACAGAAGAGCCCATGGCAGAATGATATAATGTGAGAGAAACTCTGAACCAGCCATTGCAGATTTTGAGAATAAAAGGGAGCCAGGAGCCAAGCAGCCTCCAGAAGCTAGAAAAGGCAAGACAAAAAGACTCTTGTCTATACTCTCTGGGGAAGAATGCAACCCTAATACACTTTCATTTTGAATTTCTGAACAACAGAACTATAGTAAAGTAAATTTTGTTGTTTTACACCACTAACTTTGTAGTAATTTGTTATAGGAACAATGGGAAACTAATAAGTTATGGTAGCCAAATCATGGATAACCTCCAAAATAGTCTACCTTGTATTGTGGATTTTTTATTTAAAATGAAGTTTAACTGAAATTTCTTCAAAGTGATGGACAGCATAGCTACCTAGGTTTCCAATATTTCCTTACTGACATCAGTCCTCAAACTGTAAATAGGCAACTGGGCTTTGTTTTCTTTGGCCTTGAACATAGTAAGCAAGCTTGGCCACTGGGCTAAGTCCCCAAATCCACAACAGGGCTTTTATATACTGCTGTACTGCAGTGGTGTTAGCTAAACTAACACCTTAGACTTGCCCATTAGGATAGAAATATTTATTTCATGATGCTTCCTTGCTGAGTCTAAATGCAATATAGATAAACAGGAAAACTTTTTTTTTTAGTTGTAGATAGATACAGAGCTTTATTTTATTTACTTATTTTTATGTGGTACTAAGGATCAAACCCAGTACTTCACACATGCTAGGCAAGCGCTCTACTGTTGAGCCACAATGCCATCCCCAGGAAACCTTTGATATTAACTTTGTAAGTAACATTTCAAATGTTAAAAGAGTAGAATTGACTATATAGGGTTGAGTATATAATGATAAATTGTGGGTAAATACTATATAGACATAAGAGTATATAAATAACTTTACATTTAACAAAGGAAGAACTTTGAAGTTTTTTTTTGGATACCAAGACTTTACTCATCACTTAGATGACTGCCTACAAAGCAGAAATATTGCCCCAGACTGCCTAGATTCAAGGCTTAACATTTCACTGGGTAGCTATGTAAATTTTAAAGACTTAGTGGTAATTGTAAACTGTAATTTATAAGTCACTAAACCCTTAAAAGAATCCTATATTTAGAAACTAACGTTATCTTCATTTTATAAATGGAGAAGCAGATATACAAAAGTTTAAAACACTTGGTCAAGGTTATACAGCTATTAAATGGGAAAGCCAGGTATCAAATCCCAACAGTAATCATTCTGCTACAATTGCCCCACATCTCCTCATCTGTAAATTGGAGATAATAACAACACCTACACTGTGGGATTGTTGTAAAGATAAATTAATTAACTCATATTAAACACATAGAACAGTGACTGGCACATAAAAGATGTTCAGTGTTAACTGTTGCTATCATAGTTACTTAATGTTTTTGGATTCCTTGGAATTTTTTTTCCCATATGCTTTAAACTAGAAGAAAGAAGTCAAAGGAGATATTCCCTATTCCTGCATTTACTGGTTTGTTTTTATTTGTTGTTGTTGTTGTTTACTTGGTTTTGGTTTTGGTTTTGGTTTTTGGTACTGGAGATTGAACCCAGAGGCGCTTAACCACTGAACCACATCCCCAGCTGTTTTTATATTTTATTTAGAAGCAAGGTCTCATGGAGCTGCTATTGTTTAGGTATGTCAGTGAGCCCTACAATTCTGAGATATTAACCCTGGGCATGTGTATGCTTAATATGCTTTTTGTAAAGTGTTTAGGGATCTCTGAAATATAGCCTGGAGTTAAACACTAGGTTCAGTTTGTTGAGGAATATCCAGAATATTCTTTAGCAATCCCAATCCCAGGTATTTCCTTCCTTCTTGCTTTACATATTAGAAGAGATAGTATGCTTACATCATCATTTGCATTGTTATCAAAATTATAAACTAGATGTGTGTCATTCCTAGCAAAACCACCTAGAGGTACAGAGTTGAGAACTTGAAGTTTACACTGTTGAAGTTTATCATTACTATGTTTCAGAACTCCTTTACTTCTATAGTCCTAATGTTGCTCTAGGAATCCAAACCTGGGGAAATAAATATTTGAAGATTAGAAAATTCAATATTACAAATTGGTTTTTTTTAACTGAAGTTATCAAAGCAATGAGATTAGTCTTATGACCAAATTTTTCCTATAGGACTCAAGATTTAGAACAGTCGTTCTAATCCTCAATACTATTGACATTTGGGACTGGGTCATTATTGGTTGTGAGGGACTCTCTTGTACATTGTAGAATGTTTAGCAGCATCCCTGACCTCTACTCATTAGATGCCAGTAGGACACCCCCTCCCATCCTCCACTTTTGATAACCTGAAGTGTACCTTGATATTCATGGCCAAATGTTCTAGGGAGAGAAAACCTAAATCACCCTAGCTCAGAACCACTAATTTCAAAAATTACTAACAGAGGAAATTGGTCTGGTTTCAGTAGAAGAAAAGTCATGACAGACTAATATATTTTTCTTGTTAGAATTCCTAGAGTGGCAGATAAAAAGAATCTAATTACTTGTATTATGTCTTCATTCATGAAAGTAAGGTACTTGATTGTCTCTCCCTATGGTTTTTTGGGAAACGTATAGTGAATGTTTAATTGATTAACCATACCCAAAAACTATGGATTAGTTAAATGGTTGAAATTCTCTTAACCATTGACACCTGTCCAGAGGTTCTCAGTAAGGACTGTACACTAAATGAGCTAAGGACCTTTAAAAACTGATGCCTGGGTCACACTCCCAGAGACTGATTGATCTACTCTGAGATACAATTTCAGCATCAGAAATTTTAGTTATTCCAGGGTCTAACTAATATATGGCCACAGTTTTCAACTACTGATCTAGGCTATGCTGCAGACTCTATTCTGTTTATTAGTTGTATGAATGACTTGTATGAATTTATTAAGAATATGTTTTTACAAATTTATAGTTTTCACAAATTTTTTGTAAGTAATATGTTGGTGATAGATTTAGAAAAACAAAAAGAGCACCATATATGGGGTCTTTGATTAAAGTCTGTAACACAAAAGCTGAGAAAACTCCAAATAAAGCCTGTGGTTTAGTTAATAGTATTGTACCAATATTAATTTCTCTATTTTTTTTTAATTGGGGGGTACACCACTCAGGTACACCACTGAGCCACATCCCCAGCCCTATTTTGCATTTTTTTTTTTTAGAGATAGGGTGTCATTAAGTTGCTTAGAGTTTTACCACCATTCCAGAGGTGGCTTTGAACTCTCGATCCTCCTGCCTCAGCCTCCAAAGCTGCTGGGATTATAGGCATGTGTCATTAAGCCTGGCTACCCAATGTTAATTTCTTATTTCTGATAATTGTATATGATCATGTTAGATGTTAACATTGGAGAAGCTAAATGATGAATATACAGTCATTGTATCTATAAGGTTGATTTCTGTGGTGGGGGTGGTTACTGGGGATTGAACCCAGGGTTGTTCTGCTGGTTAGCTACATCCCCAGCACTTTTAATTTTGAGTCAGGGTCTCACTAAATTGTCTAGCCTGACCTCGAATTTGTGATCCTCCTGCCTCAGCCTCCCAAGTGACTGGGATTAAAGGTTGTGTCAGCACATCTGCCTTAGTTTAAATTTTTTTAATTAAAAAAAGTTTTTTTTTAACTAATTACAAATGGTTAACAGCTGTCTGTGTGGCTCAAGACTTTTAAG